>NW_024715685.1:0-1914 GCF_018991925.1 Homarus americanus | reverse complement strand
TACTACTATTACTAAAGACCATTAACCACTTTAGCCACCGTACTTGCCACTTACCTGAGGGAGGAGGCAGAGGGTCATGGGTCATGAGTTGAGCGATGCAGGGTCTGGTGGGGTCGTTCCCCAGGACCCACATCTTCTTCAGTGTGCCATGGGGAGAGAGAGAGAAGGCCGCCTCAGCTGCCGGGGCCACGTCAGGGTGTACCACGGCCCATCGCGCCTCACTCACATTCAACACGTGCACCAGCTCCTCTGATGAAGGTACGCCATGTGATTCTGTGTCTCTCTATCGCATTATCTCTCTTATCTCCATCACTCTGTCTCTCATAATATCTAGCAGTAATGGCCTCACCACACACTCCACTCAGGGCCTCACCACACTCCACTCAGGGCCTCACCATACACACCCCACTCAGGGCCTCACCACACACTCCACTCAGGGCCTCACCCACACATCTGGGCCTCACCACACACCCACTCAGGTCTCACCACACACTCCTCTCAGGGCCCCACCACACACC
The DNA here is from genome assembly GCF_018991925.1 of Homarus americanus. Classification (NCBI taxonomy): domain Eukaryota; kingdom Metazoa; phylum Arthropoda; class Malacostraca; order Decapoda; family Nephropidae; genus Homarus; species Homarus americanus. The sequence continues at coordinate 1,396 of NW_024715685.1, read as the reverse complement.
CACTCAGGGCCTCACCACAAACTTTACTCAGGGCCTCACCACACACACCCCTCCACCAGGGCCTCACCACACACCCCACTCAGGGCCTCACCACACCCACCAGGGCCTCACCACACACTCCACTCAGGGCCTCACCACAAACCTTACTCAGGGCCTCACCACACCCTCACTCAGGGCCTCACCACACACTCCACTCAGGGCCTCAAACACATTCCACTCAGGGCCTCACCACACACTCCACTCAGGGCTCACCACACACTCCACTCAGGACCCCACACACCCACTCAGGGCCTCACCACACACTCCACTAGGGCCTCACCACACACCCACTCAGGGCCTCAACACACACTCCACTCAGGCTCACCACACACCCACTCAGGGCCTCACCACACACCCACTCAGGGCTCAAAACACATTCCACTCAGGGCCCTCACCACACACCCACTCAGGGCTCACCACACTCCACTCAGGTCTCACCACACACTCCACTCAGGGCCTCACACACACTCCACTCAGGGCTCACCACACACCCACTCAGGGCCTCACCACACCTCCACTCAGGGCCTCACCACACACTTCACTAGGCCTCACCACACTTCACCAGGCCTCAACACACACTCCACTCAGGGCTCACCCACACACTCCACTCAGGGCCTCAACACACACTCCACTCAGGGCTCACCACACACCTCTCACTAGGGCCTCAAACACACCCACTCAGGCCTCACCACACTTCACTCAGGGCTCACCACACACTTCACTCAGGGCTCAACACACACTCCACTCAGGGCTCACCACACACTCCACTCAGGGCTCAACACACACTCCACTCAGGGCCTCACCACACACTTCACCAGGGCCTCACACACTCCACTCAGGCCTCACCACACACTTCACTCAGGGCTCAACACACACTCCACTCAGGGCCTCACCACACACCCACTCAGGGCCTCAACACACACCCACTCAGGGCCTCAACACACACTCCACTCAGGACCCTCACCACACACCCACTCAGGGCCTCAACACACACTCCACTCGGGCTCACCACACACCCACTCAGGGCCTCAACACACACTCCACTCAGGGCTCAACACACACTCCACTCAGGGCCTCACCACACACTCCACTCAGGGCCTCACCAAGGGTAAACAAGTACATGCCTGGGGTAAACAAGGACACGCCTGGGGTAAACAAGGACACGCCTGGGGTAAACAAGTACACGCCTGTAAACAAGTACACGCTGGGTAAACAAGTACACGCCTGGGGTAAACAAGTACACGCCTGGGGTAAAACAAGCACACGCCTGGGGTAAACAAGCACGCCTGGGGTAAAACAAGTACACGCCTGGGGTAAACAAGCACACGCCTGGCATAAACAAGGACACCTGGGGTAA
>NW_024715684.1:0-1861 GCF_018991925.1 Homarus americanus | reverse complement strand
TTCAACACCAGCAAGTGCAGCGTACTTAATATTGGTTGACAAATGGGCTAAAGCTGCTAGTGTTGCCTCCCTGCCTAACAGGACAGAAATATATCATGTCCTCACTCAATGTAGAGCAAGATTACAGCCCTTGAAGGCTCTAGCATGTTGTGGTAAAGGTGCTGGGGTACCGATACTGAGAATGATGTATATTTCTACCATCAGATCACTTATAGACTATGCAGCACCTGTCCTCTCCTGTACTGGTGAAGGAAGGCTACGGAAGCTAGAGATCATGCAAAATGAAGCAATGAGAATAGTTTTAGGGTGTCAAAAGAATGCAATGATTGAGATAATGAAAATGGAACTAGGGTTACAGAGCATTTCACAGAGGGTCAATGAAATTAATACAGTTGCAGCAGTTCGATTAATGAGAGGGAACAGTGGGAGTAAATTTGTACAAGATATAAATGATGGTTTAAAAGATAAAAGGACCTTCTGCAGGCAAGGCAAGAGAGGATACATGAATGGATTAGTATATATTATTAAAAAATGTAATCTGGCAGACTGGTGTACAGCTGTTCAGAAGAGTTGTAAGAATCCACCCTGGGAAGAACGAGAAGTAGAGTTAGACATAGTGCCTCTCACAATGAAGAAATCATTACATGAACCAGGACAGTTAAGGGCTTTATATGGGAATAAGATTAGTAATTTGCCTAAAATAAACACATTGCATGTATATTGTGACGGTTCAGTTATGTCAAGTGCCAGGGCAGGGTGCGGGATCCTTATAAGACAGTACACAGAACAAGGAAATGATGACATCAAAATTGGTCTTCGGTTGAGCAGTTTTATTTCATCAACACAAGCTGAGTTATATGCAATGTTAGTAGGATTGGAAAATGTTGTAAAGAGGTATAAAGATGCATATTTTTTTGTTGATAGTAGGGCAGGTTTGGATTCTTTGAACAGTGGGAGTCCAGTCTTTGGACACATTATTGGTTCATGTAGAAAATTAGTAAATACAATAAGGAAAAATGGCCATAATGTTCAATTTGTATGGGTCCCTTCACATGTGGGGATTGGTCTTAATGAAGCAGTAGATATAATAGCAAAAAGAGCCACGGAAAAGGCCGAGATCGACATAATATGTACTAAAACCTTGAAGCAATTAAGGAGCAAATTACGGAAAATACAATCAATAGAAGATAATTTCAAAAGGAAGGAAATATACGAGAAAAGTGAAACAATGAAACATTACCATCATGTTCTCATGAACACAAAATTTACATATGGGAAAGATAGGAGTAGGTGGAAAGATTCAGTGTATATGAGGTTAAGATTAGGATATACATATTATTGGGAACTTGGAGCTGAGAGAAGTGAACAGGATAAAGAATGTAGAGTTTGTAGAACATCCAGATCCCATACCCTGCCACATTATATACTGGAATGCCCATTGCTTAATGTATATAGAAATGCCCATATAAATAATGTCCCCATGCAAATAGAGTGGATGTTTGGAAATGGGAAAATAGATGAAATATTAAAGAAATATAGAAATTTTGCATCTAGAATATAACTATGTACTATAACTAATTATATGAAATATTAGGGATTTATGTGAGTCCTGAGAGGGACATTCCTGGACTGGGGTGAGGATGACTTATGCCACTTCATCCCTTTGAGATGTATTAATGTTTTTTTGTATCTCAATAAACGTATCAATCAACGCACTGTTTTCTAGGCCGTAGGTCCGGGCTTACAAGTACCCCTAGGTCTCTTTCACAAGTCTACTTCTCTAGGTTGATGTTGTTCAGGCTGTATACATTATAAGTATTTGTTCTTCCAATATTAAGTACGCTGCACTTGCTGGTGTTGA
>NW_024715683.1:0-19291 GCF_018991925.1 Homarus americanus | reverse complement strand
TTGTTGACCTCTGTTGCCTGTTGTTGGCCTGTGTTGTCTGTTGTTGACCTCTGTTGCCTGTTGGTGACCTCTGTTTGTTGAAGACCTCTGTTGCTCCCTGTTAAGGCTATATAGGTCCCTGTCATGGCTATAGGTCTTTGTCAAGGCTATAGGTCCCTGTCATGGCTGTAGGTCCCTGTCATGGCTATAGGTCCTTATCATGGCTAATAGGTCCTTTTGTTGGTCAGGTCAACATTTAGGACCATTTGGGGATACAGGAGGTCAGGCGCCGCCATCTTGTTGACGTCCCGGGTCACGACATGGCCGGCCGCCCACAGTGCCACAACACGGAGGAGGGCGGCGGCACTCATGGCACTCATCACCCATGGCCAGTGATTAAGCCTGTAATTGTTGGTTATCATTACAGCATTAATTATCGCTTATCACTAATTAAAATTGATAAATATTCAGAAAACAAAAAAAAATCGACATTTCTTTAGTTCAACAGTCATGGCTCCCTACTGTCTGTTTATTACACATCATTATTATTATTGATCATATTACACCCTGTTGGTTATGTGTGATCAGAGACTTGTTACCTTGTGGTCAGTAGTACAAGTTGACCTCATATGACCCAGTAAACACAGTCACGCGATTTAACAAGCAAGCAAGACCGACACAGAGGAAATACATTTGTTAAAAGTGATTATTTCTATGGCGTAAAGATAAATATTTTACAGGAATTAATATCAAAACTTGTTCCACTTACCTGTGTGACGATAATGAACGACAGTATTAAGTAGTGACTATGAGACCTGTATGAGAAGTTACTTGTGTTGTAGGACTATTACAGTGGCTGGTTATATGTTGTTAAGTACACTAAGGTTGTTAGGGGTCACAACAAGACGATTACAACACTTAATGAAAGGTTTAAGTTGTTGCTGTGTGGTCCGCCATCTCTTCTGTGATTGGCTGAATGATCTGACAGAATCTAATAGGTCCTGACGTGATTAAGGACAAAGAGGAAAATTCTTAGTAAACACAAAAAAGTGACGTCATCATAGCGAGGTAAACAATGATTCCGTGAGAGAAATTGTGTGTGTGTTTTAGCAGGTATTAATTAACACAGGTGAATATGGTATTAATTAACACAGGTAGATAAGGTAAAGGTGATACATCCTTGATAATATTAACTTACTCTTCCACTATTACATGTGTCCTTATTGCCCTCATTGTCTTCATGTGGTTGTTATTGAGGAGTTAATTAAGGTAGTTGAGCTCACCTTGCTGACGTCTTACACCTTGCTGACGTCTTACACCTTGCTGACGTCTTACACCTTACTGACGTCTAACACCTTGCTGACGTCTTACTTATCAGCTGACAGTCGGGATCAGGTATGTTGTTGTGACAGATATACTAACATTAACAGAAGAATAGACGCATATTATCAATGATTGATCTGAATGGTTATATACAATCACAATACACCTGTAAGTTCGATCTAATTTACCTTACCTGATTGATTTACAGGAGTTACCTTATGGCTGATCAGTTTGACGTCAGTAGTGGGGAAATTTCTTGAATCAATTATAGCAGATAGCATCCGATCGCATCTAGAGAAAAGCAAATTAATCTACGACTCTCAACATGGGTTTACAAAGGGAAAATCTTGTCTAACAAATCTGCTAACGTTTTTTAGGAAAGTCTTCGAGGTAGTAGATAATGACGAAAATTACGATGTTATTTATTTAGACTTTAGCAAAGCATTTGACAGAGTACCGCATCAGAGGCTTCTGAGAAAAATTAAGGCTCATGGTATCGAGGGGAAAGTTTTAAATTGGATAAAATCATGGCTCACTGATAGAACGCAGAGGGTCAGCGTAGATGGTGTTAAATCTGAGTGAGGCCGTGTAACCAGTGGAGTTCCCCAGGGGTCAGTACTAGGCCCACTCTTGTTCATTATCTACATAAACGATCTAGATACTGGGATCAGCAGTGACATAAGCAAGTTTGCGGATGACACCAAAATAGGGCGGCAAATTAATTCAGGGCAGGATGCAAATGCATTACAGGAGGATCTAAATAAACTGCAGGGGTGGTCTGAAAAATGGCAAATGAAATTCAACACCAGCAAGTGCAGCGTACTTAATATTGGAAGAACAAATACTTATAATGTATACAGCCTTAACAACATCAACCTAGAGACGTCGACTTGTGAAAAAGACCTAGGGGTACTTGTATGCCCGGACCTACGGCCTAGAAAACAGTGCGTTAATGTTCGAAATAAGGCAAACAGAGTATTGGGGTTTTATATCTAGAAGTGTAAGTAACAAGAGTGCAGAGGTGTTATTGCAACTATATCTTGCGCTAGTCAGGCCGCACCTCGATTATGCGGTTCAGTTCTGGTGCCTCTATTATAGAATGGATATAAATTCACTAGAGTCGGTGCAGCGAAGAATGACAAAAATGATTCCGGGACTTAGAAACCTTCCATATCAGGATAAGTTAAAGAAACTTAACTTGCATTCCCCAGAAAGACGAAGAGTGCGGGGAGATATGATAGAAGTATTTAAGTGGGTGAAAGGAATCAACAAAGGGGATATAGATAAAGTTCTTATAATATCCGAGCAGGATAGGACTCAGAGCAACGGATTGAAGTTGGATAAGTTTAGGTTTAGGAGGGAGATAGGAAGAAACTGGTTCACAAATAGGGTGGTGGACGAGTGGAACAAGCTTAGCAACTTTGTAGTAAGTGCGGGAACTCTGGAAAGTTTCAAAAGGAGGCTAGATAGATTCTTGGATGATAGAGAGTGGTAGTAACTCTCTACAGGAGCTGCCATGCACAGGCCAACCGGCCTATTGCAGACTCCTTATTTTCTTATGTTCTTATTACAGGTAGCCATGATGGGGTATAGAGGTCAAATGGCCCATGTAAGATATAACCCTCTGTTGTTTTTAATAGTCTTGGCCAATATTGACCTCAGGTTCATGGTTTCAATTGATAGAATTTTTTTCCATAGGTCTACCAGCCTCTGTATTACAACTTGGCGAGCTCGAGACATGGAAACGTAACCTGGATTTATTACGTTTTGAGACTTGAAGACGTAACCCGGATTTAGTACTTCTTTTATTTTGCTTCTGTATTTTAAAAGGCTTATTGATAATCGTCCTGTTGTGTTTTGTCAGGAGAATATCTCTTATCTCTTAGGAGAATTACACTGCATCTCTCTCTCTCTCTCTCTCTCTCTCTCTCTCAGGAAAATAAGACTATTTCTCTATTTCGGGAAAAATCATCTCATACTTATTCATTTACTCTTACGTGACTGATGGTAGAGTTACATTAGGTATTTCACAAATCCTACGAATCCAGACGATTTTGGGTGGGTAAATGGGACCCAAGGTGTGTGTGTAGGCGCTAGTGATGAAAGAAATTGGAAAATAGACGGACCTATGTGAATGTAAAGACGCTGGGGATGAAAGAAGTTGAAGAAATGATAACTTGCGTATTGTGAGTTATTAAACAAATCACATCTACTCGAGGTGATGAATGAAAAAGAAAATACTTACAGATTAAATAATATCGACTTAGTTATATTGAAAGGTAAATTAATATCTTGGGGTGATTATTATGAGCCTGTATGATAGTTGAAGCTTGTTGTCTTGACGAAGCTTTTGTCTTGGTTCAAGCTTGTTGTCTTGGTTGAAGCTTATCTTGGTGAAGCTTTTGTCTTGGCCGGAAGCTTCTTTCAGCTGTCTTGATGAAGCTTTTGTCTTTAGCTGAAACTTGTTGTTCTGATGAAGCTTGTTGTCTTAAGCTTTTTGTCTTGGGTATGGAAGCTGTCTGATGAAGTTGTCTTAGTTGAAACTTGTTGCCTGAAGCTTGTTGTCTTGATGAAGCTTTTGTCTTAGTTGAAGCTTGTTGTCTTGATGAAGCTTTTGTCTTAGTTGAAGCTTGTTGTCTTGATGAAGCTTTTGTCTTAGTTGAAGCTTGTTGTCTTGATGAAGCTTTTGTCTTAGTTGAAGCTTGGTGTCTTGATGAAGCTTTTGTCTTAGTTGAAGCTTGTTGTCTTGATGAAGCTTTTGTCTTAGTTGAAGTTTGTTGTCTTGATGAAGCTTTTGTCTTGGTTGAAGCTTGTTGTCTTGATGAAGCTTTTGTCTTAGTTGAAGCTTGTTGTCTTGATGATGCTTGTTGTCTTGATGAAGCTTGTTATCTTGATGAAGCTTTTGTCTTAGTTGAAACTTGTTGTCTTGATGAAGCTTGTTGTCTTGATGAAGCTTTTGTCTTAGTTGAAGCTTGTTGTCTTGATGAAGCTTTTGTCTTAGTTGAAGCTTGTTGTCTTGAAGCTTTTGCCTTGGTTGCAGCTTGTTGTCTTGATGAAGCTTTTGTCTTAGTTGAAGCTTGTTGTTTTGATGAAGCTTTTGTCTTAGTTGAAGCTTGTTGTCTTGGTGAAGCTTTTGTCTTAGTTGAAGCTTGGTGTCTTGAAGCTTTTGTCTTGGTTGAAGCTTGTTGTCTTGATGAAGTTTTTGTCTTAGTTGAAGCTTGTTGTTTTGATGAAGCTTGTTGTCTTGATGAAGCTTTTGTCTTAGTTGAAGCTTGTTGTCTTGATGAAGCTTGTTGTCTTAGTTGAAGCTTGTTGTCTTGATGAAGCTTTTGTCTTAGTTGAAGCTTGTTGTCTTGATGAAGCTTTTGTCTTAGTTGAAGCTTGTTGTCTTGATGAAGCTTTTGTCTTGGTTGAAGCTTGTTGTCTTGATGGAGCTTTTGTCTTGGTTGAAGCTTGTTATCTTGATTGGCGTGAGGTGATTGGTTGATGATTTATCTTCTTGGTAGTTATCTTGAAGACGATGGACGAATTACTTCACCTGTGTGTGTGTGTGTGTGTGGGTGTGTGTGTGGGTGTGTGTGTGGGTGTGTGTGTGTGTGTGTGTGTGTGTGTGTGTGTGACTGCAGGATGATATTAATACTCTTCTTTCTTCTATGTCACCAGGTATTTGCAACTTACCTGTACCTAATTAGTACAGGTAGAGGGGCATCAGGACAATGATCACCTGTCTTATGTCTGTCTTAGGAACGTTTGTCTGGGTACAGGAGATTTTTTTTTAGATCACCTTAAGAATCTTCGCCCCAGCTTATTCCACCTAAAGATTAACCCCCCTAACCTAACCTAACCTAACCTAACCTCCGAAATGGTGGTTAGTCCATAGGTGAAATAAACTGGGGTGGAAATTCTTCAAGTGATCAGATTTTTTTTTTTTTTTTAACATATCCTTTAAATTCTTGTCAGACTCGGATCAACAGTTCTGGTAGTTCGCTGTTCAGTGTCTTCAGGTGACAGTAATAACATTGTGATTTTTTGATTGATTTTTGTGGTTGGGGTGATATTCATCTTGTAAATAAACAGGTGGTGACAGGTGATTGATGGAGGTAACATTAATTACTAATCAGTAGAGGGACCTTTAATATGTGTATGGTTTCTTTTAGTGACAAAAAGTGATGGTAAAGACGTTACTCTCAACAGTTTAATTCTTCCTTTGTTGGTCGGGTCAGGTCAGGTCAGGTCAGGTCAGGTCAACATTTAGGACCATTTGGAAATATAGGAGGTCAGGTACCGCCATCTTGTTTACGTCCCGGGTCACGACATGGCCGGCCGCCCACAGTGCCACAACACGGAGGAGGGCGTGGTGGCACTCATGGCACTCATCACCTGTATTCACTAACTCTTGGTATATTGATAAAATTCACAGTTTGCCTCAAAGTTCACCAGCGTATGTTACTGCGACCACAACAATACTTATCCGGAACCCAAATTTGCCGACAAAACATGAAATTTCAGACATGTAAACAATACCTTTAAAATATAGATCTCCAATCACCCCAAAACTCTGATTTTACTTGAATTTGACATAAGAAACAGACATAAGATGCTTTAAGTAAAATAAGCCAAGGGAAGAATTCGTAAGATCTTTTGAGGGAAGGAGTTGGGTTTTACCTGGTGATACTATTAAGACAACTTTCCCCCAATGAGACATTCTATTCTTCAGGTAGACATTTATTTTGTTAACCTCACCAATACAACCAGAAGACACCGACAACAAGATTATTTTCACCAATCGTTGTTTCCTTATTATGTATTACCATTACCTAAACTTCGATACTATTGGGCAAAATACAATAATAAGTCACTTTGTTCACATCTGGTCAATGATTCCTTACTCTGGTGGATGTGAAACAAAAACATTCACAACAAACTATCAAAGAACGTTTTATTGAGTACGTTTGTATGTTTGTTTGTGTATCAGTGTGTGTTTGTTTTTTGTTTTTCAATATGGCTGCCATGAGTTATTTCAGATATTTAACATGAGTAAAATACGTGATGTCAGTCGTTAATTATCAGTTAGGAAGTTAAGAGCGTTTAGACCTTCTGTTAACTGTATGAGGATATTTAATCAACATTGACAAGAGAAATGGAAGGAAGTGTGGAAGAAATTGGTGGATAATTTTAGGTGAGTGGAAGAGATATTTGAAAATTTTATCAGAAATATAATAAAAATAAATGGTAGATTATAGGTGTGTGTGTGTGTGTAATAATAATAATAATAATAATAATAATAATAATAATAATAATAATAATAATTAACGGTTTATTGAAAGAGCTTGGCAGCCAGAAGGCTGAATATATACAGTTACATATTTGGGGAATGGGTTTCGAATTACAAATAATATACAAGTAACATAAGTGACACAAATAAGACATATAATAACTAGATGGGGAAAAGCTCAAACTACAGTTCTTTTCAACATAGTGACAGTGCAAGGAGTGTGTTTACTGGGAGTGAATACACTGGTTTATTACAAATTATTGATAATTTTTACAATGGTTGGGACTGGGCTGTTCTTATAGCGATCAGTTCGTGCACGTATGGGCTGGATGCGGTTGTGGTGTCGAACAGCAATTCTCGGACTAGGGATCTCAGGTGGTAGTAGGAGCCGGTGTCGAGGATGGTGTAGAAGCTTCTTACCAAATTTGCAGATGAGGTCGTGGTGATGGTCAGTGAGAGTCGAAAGGGTCAGTGTGTTGAGCACTTCTTGATATGTGGAGTAGGAAGGGGAGAGAATAATCTTGCATGCCCTCTTTTGCACTTTTTCTTGGTGTTTACGTTGTGTGGCATTTAGGGAGGAAGACCAGGTGGGGGAGGCATAGGTGAGCTTGGGAAGTATGAATGTTGTGTAAACAATGAGGAGCTCGTGTGCAGGAACTCCGAGGGACTTGAGTCGGCGGAGGAGGTGGAGACGGAAACTGGAGGATTTGACAACTTCACTGACGTGGTTTCCACGAAGTTTGTTGTCTATGCAGACGCCGAGAGCCAGGAATCTACAACCTGGAGTGTGTTCGACCCAGAGTAATCACGAAGGAGGTGACAATGTCGGTGAGAGGTTGATGTGCATAACCAGCTAGTCTTGGTATGGCTGATGGTGACATATGGCGATGGTGGCCCAGTTTTGAGACCGTTCAATAAATCCTGAAGGGCGGTATAGTTGGGAGCAGAATTCGTTGACGCTGATCCCAATGGTGGAGTCGTCGCGACATTTCAGCGAGCAGGGCTTTCAGGGCATCATTGATGAAGCATGGGCGAAAGCAGAGTGGTCCCATCTTGGTGCCTTGGGGACGCCACAGGTGAGTGACTGGTGCGTCGAGACAGCCCTGGAAGCGTACACAGCTTGGCGTCGGTCACTGAGGAAGTCTGTAAGCTATGGTATAAGACTTCGAAGCCTGAGGTCAATAGCTTTGTTGATGATGGTATTGTGGTTTGACTAGGCCTAACGCTTTAGTGAAATCAATGAAGCGGCGACAGCTGTTGACGTTTTCGTTTCGAGATGGCGGTATATGTAATCGAGAAGCGGCGCACAGTGAGTGGTGGAGGAAGTTTTCATGTGTTAGGTTAAATTGTTGAGGTGGTCTACGACTCCTGCAATATCAGCATAAGCCCAGTCGAACACAAAACTTTCACAGATTAGGCTGGGTATTGGGGTGATTGCAATAGGTCGTAGCTGATTTAATGATTGTGGGCTGGTTGACTTGGGCACTGGTGATACATAAGAGGTCTTCCAGTCAGCTGGGCATCTGGCTTGACTGAGAGAAGCATTGATGATGGAGCATAGGGGTTTAGCAAGCTCCGGGCAGAACTCCTTGAAGAGTTTCATTGGTAAGTCAATGGGGGTGGTAGAGCGTTTTAATTTTAGTTTTAGTGTGTGTGTGTGTGTGTGTGCGTGCGTGCGTGCGTGTGCGTGTCCAATCTACAGAGCATTAGATTATAGAAGATAGTTTTGCCAATCATAAATTATAATTATAATCAATGATATTATAGGTGTGGAGGAGAGTAGACAAGATGGCGGATGTTATAATATTGGATATAATCGCTTTTGTAATTATACGTGAATTATAGAGGTGAAGCAATAGTGTCTAAATCAAATATACCTTTGATAATTAATTATGATTGTTGAAGGAAGTGAAGGTTGGGATGCAGGTGACATGCTCATCAGGTGACATGCTCATCAGGTGACATGTTCATCAGATGGCATGTTCATCAGGTGTCTTGTTCATCAGGTGTCATGTTCATCAGGTGACATGTTCATCAGGTGTCATGTTCATCAGGTGTCATGTTCATCAGGTGACATGTTCATCAGGTGACATGTTCATCAGGTGACATGTTCATCAGATGTCATGTTCATCAGGTGTCATATTAATCAGGTGACATGTTCATCAGGTGTCATGTTCATCAGGTGTCATGCTCATCACGTGTCATGTTCATCAGGTGTCATGTTCATCACGTGTCATGTTCATCAGGTGACAGTCATCTTATTTGTTGTATTCATGTCATTTTATTGTCCTGTCATGTTCTTTGTTTATAATGATTTGGTTATAGTGTTGCAAGTATTATATATTTTTATGAGACTTCTGAGTTTTATAGTTCATTATACCTTGAAGTTTGTTATTATGTTAAAGTAACTCCTATAGTTCCGTAAGTTCCTGAGGCTGTATCCATGTTTTGTATTTTTGTCTGTAATATCTGTACAATGTTTACCTCCAAGATACAGCCAACACACACACACACACACACACACGATTCACTATTATAGATTGATAAATACTTCACCAGGTGTTGGCCAGAATCACCAACACTACATGATCTAGATACTGGATCAGCAGTGACATAAGCAAGTTTGCGGATGACACCAAAATAGGGCGGCAGATTAATTCAGGGCAGGATGCAAATGCACTACAGTGCGTTCATGTTCGGAATAAGGCAAACAGAGTATTGGGTTTTATATCGAGAAGTGTAAGTAATAGGAGTGCGGAGGTCATATTGCAATTATATCTTGCGCTAGTTAGGCCGCACCTCGATTATGCACTTCAGTTCTGGTGCCCTTATTATAGAATGGATATCAATTCACTGGAGTCGGTGCAGCGAAGAATGACGAAAATGATTCCGGGACTTAGAAACCTTCCATATCAAGATAAGTTAAAGAAACTTAACTTACATCTCCTAGAAAGACGAAGAGTGCGGGGAGATATGATAGAAGTATTTAAGTGGGTGAAAGGAATCAATAAAGGGGATATAGATAAAGTTCTCATAATATCCGAGCAGGATAGGACTCGTAGCAACGGATTCAAGTTGGATAAGTTTAGGTTTAGGAGGGAGATAGGAAGAAACTGGTTCACAAATAGGGTGGTAGACGAGTGGAACAAGCTTAGCTTCTTTGTAGTAAGTGCGGGAACTTTGGAGAGTTTTGAAAGGAGGCTAGATAGATTCATGGATGATAGAGAGTGGTAGTAACTCTCGACAGGAGCTGCCATGCACAGACCAACCGGCCTATTGCAGACTCCTATGTTCTTATGATTATTGTTGTGATCTTGACGTGTTCTCCATCACAGTCTTGTCTATAGGTTTGCTTTCTTCCCTCCCTTCTTTCCCCCCTCCCTCACTTCCTCTCTCTCTCTCTCCCTCCCTCTCTCTCTCCCTCCTTCCACTCCCTCCCTCCCTCCCTCCTTCCACTCCTTCCACTCTCTCCCTCCTTCTCCTGTCATCTTCCACCGCCCGTGAAGAGACTCTGATACTCCTTGTAGCAATATGACAGTGACAAGAGATCTTCAGTAACTGTCTAATCATGATTCAGTTGTTGACAGTTCATTAACTAACAGTCTAATGAACTGTCAAGAAGTGAGTGTGAGATATATTTCCCAACTACTGTTACATTAGTACAATGAATCTCTCCGTGTCGTAACAAGCAGTTACCAGGAACTTTATGCAACACTGGTGGACATAAACATATTGTACAATTCATGTCAGGTATAGGTCAGGTCACGTCATGTATAGATCAGGTCAAGTCAGGTATAGATCAGGTCACGTCAGGTATAGGTCATGGCACGTCAGGTATAGGTTATGTCAGGTCAGGTATAGGTCAGGCCATGTATATGTTAGGTCATGTCGAGTATAGGCCGGGTCAAGTCAGGTATAAGTCATGTCAGGTCAAGTGTAAAAGCTCAACTAACACACAAAAGAAACACAAATTTAAAAACTAAGCTCAAACACAATACTGTCTCTTCATCACCCTGCAACACACAACACATTATCACTGCAACACCCGAACACAAACACAGTGGCTAGGATTATGTATTTACGTAATATATGTAACACTGACTAACATATAAACCCATTAATATAAACACTTGATAACGCATGAGGAACAGTATATACAGCTTAGGTTAGGTTAGGTGTGTTGTATGTCCTTGGGGTACTTTGTCCTCGGAGTGTTTTTGTCCTTGGGGGGGATATTGTCCTAGGAAAGATTTTGTCCAAGGGGATTTTGATCTAGGAGAGCTTCTGTCCTAGGAGTGATTTTGTCCTTGGAACATAACATAAGAATGGAGGAAACTGCAGCAATAGGCCCATACGAGGCAGTCCCATTTTATACCCAGCCCCTATTGCTCATATATCCATCTAACCTATGTTTGAAACTATCCAGCGTATTTGAGTTAATGATGATGTTTGGTAACTCGTCCAGTACTCTATTTCCAAACCAATGTTTACCTATTTCGCGCCTAAATCTAAATTTGTCTAATTTAAAACCATTGTTACGAGTTCGCTCCTGGTTGGATAGTTTGAGTACCTTTGTTATATCATCTTTGTTTAGCTCAGACTTTCATTTATACGCCTCGTTCTTATCGCCCCTCACTCTACGTCTCTCGATGGAGTGCAAATTAAGATGCTTTAACCTGCTTCTGTACTCGAGGTTCCTAATGCCCGGGATTAGTTTTGTCATTCTCCTCTGAATTCTTTCTGGGAATTCTATATCCATTCTGTGATACGGTGACCAGAACTGAACTGCGTAGTCCATGTGCGGTCTGACAAGCTCAAGATATAGTTTTAGGATAACCTCGCTAGTCTTGTTACTAACACTCCTTTGTATGAACCCAAGTACTTTGTTAGCCTTGTCTCGAGCTAATACACATTGTTGACTCGGAGGGATTTTGTCCAGCACTCTCCTACTCGTCATCATATAAGTGTAATCTCATTAAAAAGTTTTAAGATACAAGAATAATTATAATCTTGTGAAGAATATTTCAATGTTTAGAAATTTTTCACAATTCTACCAGTCTGTACCTGTTGTCACACCATATGACGGTGATGAACAAGACGTCCAGGTAACTCTCACTTATTGACTTACCTGTTGTACTCACTCTAATCTAATAGTAATAAGGTTATGGAGGTGCTATCTACTCTTAGTCGAATTGCCTTGTTTGTGATCATTGTTGGTATAATTATCTGCACTGTATACATTGATTGTATACCTATACTGTTTATAGACATGACAAGTCAGTGAACTTGTATGAAAAATTTACTGCAAATATCTATCTATCTCTCTGTCTGTCAGTCTGTCTGTCTGTCTAGACTACACTGGTGGATAACTCGCCAAACCACACTGGTGGATCACTGACCAAGACCACACTGGTCATCACTGGCCAAGACCACACTGGTGGATCACTGGCCTAAGAATACCCAGTATCAAAGATAAAATAATTGAAGTCAATCTCATGATAGCCCTGAGGCTTATGCGTGGTGATCCTGATAACATTGCTTCTAAGAAACTGCTGGAATATATGAGTCATGAAACTGGTGAATCTAGTGACCCAAACTACCGCTACACACATGAGGATGTTTGGACTAGACCATCTGTACACACCAGCACTTCCTGCCACCCTGGGGGACAGTTCCCTTCGACATGACAACACCCTCGTACCCGCCTACACGCCTGACCACACACAATCCTTATCTCCAACACATTGCCAAAGTGAGAGCTCTTGACCACACACATAACCTGCAGACTGAAAATAACATCACACAGACCATCTACACCACTGACGGCTCTCTTAACACTGTCTGTGGGAGGGCTGGAAGTGCTGCCATTGTGGCTCAGCCTAACGGTAATGTAATAGAGAAAGGAGCTTGAATTAGTAACTGGTCATCCAATCTACAAACTGAACTATTTGCCATACTCACAGCCCTGAAACTTATCCTCACTACTTGCTCTTGATACCCTAAACTCAGATTGTCACCCGCTTGTCTCTGAAGCCAGACACAAGTATATGTGTCTTGTTGACGGGGGGTCAGGATCAAGCTGCTGTGGATCCCCCCTCACAGAGGCATCAGTAGAGTTGATGCCTTAGCTAAACTCGCGTCCAACAATGACAATGCTGAATACAATCTAGGAGTGTCGAATAAAACCCTAAAAACTAAAAACTATGAACAGGAAAGAACTTGTTGATAAATTTGAAGCCAATACACTAGTGCAAACAGGCACTAGTATATCCATTGTTTACCATGATGAGATGTATCAAGTAAAACATGTTTATGGAGCAAGTAACAAGATCACTAGATTACAAGATGTTGTCACTGCTAGACTAAGGTTAGGATATAAGTATACTGTACCTTTGGCAGTATGTTCCTCAAGCAGATGTGAACATAATTAAATGTAAAGTGTGTGGCCAGACATATGGCAACACACTCCAACACTACGTCTTAGACTGTGAAAAAATAGAATCTAATAGGGATAGATCCAAGCGCACTGTGTATGTAATGACATCTAGTACCTCATCATAATTTTATGTACCGCCTTAAACAATGTACTGGAAATACTCTGTAACATTCGTTGCCATAATATCAAAATCACTGGGGTCTGATAAACACCCTTTGTGGCCTCTACTCTGTAATCCCGTTTATGCTACCGCTCACAGTATGAGTATGGGGTGCACAATAAACTAGCTGGTGATCGCGGTAAAATTGTAATTCAATTGGCCAAGACCACACTGGTGGATCACTGGCCAAGACCACACTGGTGGGTCACTGGCCAAGACCACACTGGTGGGTCACTGGCCAAGACCACACTGGTGGTCACTGGCCAAGACCACACTGGTGGGTCACTGGCCAAGACCACACTGGTGGGTCACTGGCCAAGACCACACTGGTGGGTCACTGGCCAAGACCACACTGGTGGATCACTGGCCAAGACGTTACTCTAAACCAGGGGTCACCAAACTATGGCCCGCGGGCCGGATCCCAAGTCCTTCCCCGGCTCGTGGTAGCTCCGCCTACGCTCTGACGTTACCAGAGCTTTCGTTCTGGCTTGCAAGTATTGAACAGAATGATTATGCGGCCCGCGCTCGTCATTCTTTCAGTTATCCGGCCCACTGTGAAAAAAGTTTGGTGACCCCTGCTCTAAACAGTTTAATTTTTCCTTTTGTTGGTCAAGTCAACATTTAGGACCATTTAGGGATACAGGAGGTCAGGCGCCGCCATCTTGTTGACGTCCCGGGTCACGACATGGCCGGCCGCCCACAGTGCCACAACACGGAGGAGGGTGGCGGCACTCATGGCACTCATCACCCATGACCAGTAATCAGTGATGAGAGCAACACAAAATATAATTAAGATATAAATATTTGAGATATATAACGAATTTACACACTTGGCCACAGTACGACTGATAAGGGAGGGTGGGGGGATTGATGTATTTCTAGGTGATGAACTAAAATGAAGCGAGAGTATTGCTGTGACAAACATACAAGTGCCCCTACATTTAGGTGATCACAAAAACATCTAATAACTAATGTGACCTTCTCTAGCCTACTACACTCTAGGTGGCGCCGGGGAAATGCTTCTGGTGGTCATCTTGGTGTGTCCTCCCAGTCCTGGCACCTGGGCATCTTTTGTGTGGTGGTTGTGTCACCTCACTTGTGTAGGATGACTCTGACGTGTTGTATCAGCTTAAGGACTGTTGACCTCATTGCACAGGGACTTAGTACACCCATAAGAGGCCATTTAATAGGTGTTAATAATGTCCTCATACCTGTGGACTGTCCGTGTATCGTACCGTCGTGTGGAGGTGTGCAGTACAGGGTGGTTCACTCGGCTGTAGAGAACCACCTGTATGTCACCTGTTTCTCGCCCACCCTGTACTGTACTTATCCAGGTGTCAATGCTGTTGTCGTTCACTTTGCATATGTAGTAAATAGGCTGAATAAACTTCTTCAATTGAATAGTTGTGCCCCAACACACTGCCGCCCACACCATGACTGAACCTCCGTCGGCAGAGGTCAATTTCAACAATATTGACGCCAGCATACTTGTGTTGCTCACGTCTCCAGTTGACGAGAACAGTGTTAACCTGGCAGTCATAACTCCTGTGGCCGGTCGTGGGGCCTCGTACCATCATCAGGGGGACGAGTCCTTACTGTCTGGTGGTCTAACAGCGCCGCTATGAGGATGACCTGTAGTCTGGCGATCCGGATGAGGCAGTGGCCTTACCCAGGAGTGATCGGGGGTGTAGGACCCGTCCTCCAGGTGCCTCCTACACACCTGGAGACACATCAGTCCCTTAGGCCACCACTCTGACGGTCACCATCTGTCAGCCACTACAACGCCCTGACAACTTCATCTTGGTCTAGATATCGTCTGACACCATTAACCAACATCGAGCAGCCAAGATGGTGGATGAGAAGTTGAGGCGGGGATAACTCCTTCTGCCGGAGCCTGACACCACTGTCCTGTAGGGGTGATCAGACACAAGGATGCCTGACGGGGTCTTGTGTAGTTCATCCAACCCTTCCGGTAGTTATCCTGGTCTACATCTACGGTGGTTCATGTGTGACACAAACAAACAATGCTCTTTTAATTTATTTTTAACACGTATATGCGGCACAGGTGTTCAGGCGTCTTAAGATGGGAGTTTTAGTGTATAATTTATTTCTATTCGCAGCTAATGCCATTTACCATCTTGAAATTTGGTCTATGGAATAAACTTCACATTACGCCAGGCTGTGTGCGTCTGTTTGTGTATAGTCGGGGGAGTGTCTGGCTGAAGCTTCATCCATTGTCGTAGCTCTCAGGACTGCAAATGGAAACCTAACGACTCTCTGTTGTTTCTCTTAATGTGAAAATACCAGATGACGACAGCCACGCCCAGCCTCGTGACAACACCTGAAGCTACACGTGTCGCTTTTGGTCCCGTTCTGTCAGGGTTGAGATTTGTTCAGGTGTTTCATAAGGATTTTTTTCTCGAGTTGTTTGTACACCTGTAAGTCATTAATTCATACATCCATCAGGTCATTCAACAAACCACAGGAGAGAAATAGATTAAACGAATCTTACGTTACTGGTTTTAAGGAAGGAAACAAAATGGCGGAAGATACAGAGTGTCCTAATACCTGCTTATTACCTGTTGATATGATCGCATTCTTCATATCAGTACACGAATACAAAAAATCTTGCTGTAATTATCAAATACAAATAGGTGGTGTATGCTTACGTTATAATACAGTACAATACAATATACACCAGTACAGGTATACTCTAACACCTGCCACTCTGTCACAGGTGTGGAAATTGAAGGCTGGTACACAGGTGTCTTCCTCCTACTTGTGTTCATTGTCCTCTTGTTGTCCTGCTAGATATTAATTATTTTGTTATTGTTTATCATCTTGCTGTAGTTGTCGTGGGAACATTATTTCAGCGTTTATGAAATATTTACAAAGCAATACCTGTCTTTATCCAATTAATATGTACAGAGTAATATTTGTCTTTGATCAATATTTCTAGAACGTCTGTCAAGCATTCAACAACATGTAGGCTTAGATCAGGACTTTTATCATCCCAGTGTGATCAGCGGAAAGTGATCAGCATAGTTTAATCATCGTCGTCTGATCACTCTCATGAGATCAGTTTTGAGGTCTCCATCTAGTTGTAAACATTACCTCAGTCTGAAGATTTTTGTAGTCCTCGTTATCCTGAACAGCAACAACAACAACAACACAAACAACTGGTTAATGGACAGATTACAACATTATCCCATAACCACCACCACCACCACCACCACCACAACAACCACCACCACAACAACCACAACCACCACCACCACAACAACAACCACCACCACCATCACCACCACCACAACCACCACCACCACAACAACCACAACCACCACAACAACCCCAACCACCACAACAACAACCACCACAACAACACAAACGAGAAACAACTGACTGATGAGCAATACGACACTTCCTCTCAGTGACCTCCCAACCACAACTTCCTCAATTCACATCACTGTTGTTTTCTGGCCACGAATATTTCTTTGTTTACTTTTCACACATACCTGAGCGGAACTAACGCCCCCCCCCCTTCATACAGGTGAGGTGGAAGCCTACGGGAAGATGGTTGAACAGGGCTTCATGGTGTGGGCTTCATGGTGTGGTCTTCATGGTGTGGTCTTCATGGTGTGGGCTTCATGGTGTGGTCTTCATGGTGTGGGCTTCATGGTGTGGGCTTCATGGTGTGGTCTTCATGGTGTGGTCTTCATGGTGTGGGCTTCATGGTGTGGTCTTCATGGTGAGATCAGTGTAATGTGGTCAACGTATTGTGGTCAGGTAGATATTCATTATTTATTTTATCGCTGCGAGTAACGTCACACACCTGTCACACACTTGTCATACACTTGTCTCGGTTATCTCACCTCTGCTACCTGTACGTTGAGTCTTGATTCAGTAATATACACCTGTGTCTTGGAGTCTTGAGCTGAGGTATACTGGTGAAGGCAATATTGAGTGTTGTGTTTCCTGTCAGTAGAGCTTCTGTATCTGCCCTGCCCTGCCCTGCCCTGCCCTGCCCTGCCCTGCCCTGCCCTGCCCTGCCCTGCCCTGCCATGACCTGACCTGACCTGACCCTGCCCTGCCCTTCCCTGACCCTGCCTGATCTCCCTCCCTGCCCTGCCCTGCCCTGCCCTGCCCTGCCCTGCCCTGCCCTGCCCTGCCCTGCCCTGCCATGACCTGACCTGACCTGACCCTGCCCTGCCCTTCCCTGACCCTTCCCTGACTTGCCCTTAGGTTGGTTCTAGGAGCGGGTGTTGTAGTAGAGTATTTTGATAACCTCTACTGCTTGTTATGACGCTGTGAGGTTTAGTGTAGTTATAAAGGTAGTAGTTGGGATGTGTAGTTACCTCACCGGCCGCAGTCATCACAGTGTCATTAAGCAATATGTGTTAAATTCACAAGAAAAAAATCCAACAGGAACTGGGCATTATAAGAAGTGTGGAATTAAACCGCATGTTTACACAAGTACTGTATACAAGACAAATTTAAGTGACCTATTGGGTGAAAATGCATATTACTGAGCATAGTTAAATATATTTCACTTTCAACAATACAAAGGAAATGGTTACTTAAGACTCGTAGGGAAGCTTTGTGTAATCTGGTTCAAATTTGGTAGATGCTGCTCTCACAAGTTCCTTTGTGTTAGTGAGCGGTAGTGTACTTGTTCTTATCGTAAATCTGCTGGCAACATTGAAACACCATGAAGTCTACTGGTGTCTCTGTTATGTGATGCACTTTTTTTCCCCCCAAATTCCACTAATGACTCTGCAGGTCCAGGATCTACAACTGTGCATCACCAAGACCTGCCTCGTCAATATATCGTCAAAAAAAATCATGGACTTGAAACAAATGGGGGCAAAATTATCTTATTCTGAATCTCAGAAAAAAACCCTGTGAATTTGGGCTGTTATCATTACAAGCAATGAGTGTGTACTTGTGTGTGTGTGTTATCAGCTGCCAGGTGTAATGTTTCTCAGTGTAACAAAGAGTATCACATTTGGTTGCATCAAGTGTTCAAACAACCTCATCTTACTTTATCAACTTAGGCGGCCACTCATCACATATTTTGGATGCCGTCATGACGGCCGCAAATTTTAATTTTCTGGCCGCATGCAACCGGAAATAGAAAGGTTGCGGACCTTTGGTGTAGAATAATACTGTACTAACACTTGTCTGTCGTGTGGATGTGTATCTGTGTCCAGAAACTTCTTAACTCTGTCTGTGTTGGTGTGGCGTCACCAGTTGAGTCTGTTCATTGTCTGTGTAATCCCACCCAGCCCCAGTCTACTTCACCTTAAAACTGTACACCATAACGCTAGCCTAACCTAACCTAACCCACAGGTAGCGTTAGGTTGTTTAATTATCATATGAAATAACCTGGAGGCTAATCATCAGGTGATCTTTTATTTATTGTTTTTAGTCATTAATATTCAACATGTAAATAGCCAGTTACTGACAAGTGAGTGGTGGTCATAACTGTTATCATTTACCTGCACAGGACATGTCTTGGCGTATCATTATTTCCTTGTATTAGACGGATTTGGGATATAGGAGGTCAGGCGCCGCCATTTTGTTGACATCCTAGCTCACAAAATGGCCGCCCGTCCAAAGTGATACACTGAGGCGTTGACAGTCGTATGTTAGTTTGTCCTCTTCATCACCTGTCAGTTTACTAACACCTCTGTCAGTCATCTTACTGTCTGTTATGTACTGTTAGTAAGAACTCATGGGCATGTACTGGCTCTTTGTTACACACTGTTGGCAAGTACTGGACCTTACACACTGTTGGCAAGTACTGGCTCTTTGTTATACACTGTTGGCCAAGTACTGGCTCTCTCTTACACACTGTTGGCAAGTACTGGCTCTTTGTTACACACTGTTGGCCAAGTACTGGCTCTCTCTTACACACTGTTGGCAAGTACTGGCTCTCTCTTACACACTGTTGGCCAAGTACTGGCTCTCTCTTACACACTGTTGGCAAGTACTGGCTCTTTGTTACACACTGTTGGCCAAGTACTGGCTCTTACACACTGTTGGCAAGTACTGGATCTTTGTTACACACTGTTGGCAAGTACTGGCTCTTTGTTACACACTGTTGGCCAAGTACTGG
>NW_024715682.1:0-52249 GCF_018991925.1 Homarus americanus | reverse complement strand
AGGGTGTCAGAGGTATGTTAGGTGTCGGGAGTATGCCTGAGTGTCAGGGTGTACCAGGGAATGTCAGTGGTGCCTGGGAATGTCAGGGTGTACTTGCAAATTATCAGAGGTACATGGGGTGTCAGTGGTGTGCCCACCAGGAGTGTCAGGGGGTGTACCTGGCAGTGTCAGAGATGTACCTGGGAGTGTCTGAGGTGTACGTGGGCGTGTCTGAGGTGGACCTGGGAGTGTCAGGGGAGAACCAGGGAGTGTAATAGGTGTACCTGGGAGTGTCAGAAGTGTACCTGGGAGTGTCAGATGTGTACGTGGGAATGTCAGAGGTGAACCAGGGAGTACCAGAGGTGAACCAGGGAGTGTCTGAGGTGTACCTGGGAGTATCGGAGGTGTACCTGGGAGTATCGGAGGTGTGCCTGGGAGTGTCAGAGGTGTGCATGGGGGTGTCAGAGGTGTGCCAGGGGTGTCGGTGGAGTGCCTGGGGAGTGTCGGAGGTGTTCCTGAGAGTGTCAGAGGTGTACCTTGGAGTGCCAGAGGTGTACCTGAGAGTGTCGGAGATGTACCTGGGAATGTCACAGGTGTACCAAGGAGTGTCAGAGGTGTACCTGGGGGTGTCAGAGGTGTACCTGGGGGTGTCAGAGGTGTACTTAGGAGTGTCAGAGGTGTACTTGGGAGTGTCGGAGGTGTACCTGGGAGTGTCATATGTGTACCAGGGAATGTCAGTGGAGTACCTGTGAATGTCAGAGGTGTACCTGGGAGTATCAGAGGAGTACTTGGGAGTGTGAGAAGTGTACTTGGGAGTGTCGGAGGTGAACCTGGGAGTGTCGGAGGTTTACCTGCGAGAGTCAGGGGAGTACCTGGCAGTGTCAGAGGTGTACCTGGGAGTATCGGAGATTTACCTGGGAGTCTCAGAGGTGTACCTGGGAGTGTCAGAGGTGTACCAGGGAAAGTCAGAGGTGTACCTGGCAGTGTTAGAGGTGTACCTGGGGGTGTCAGAGGTGTACCTGGGAGTGTCAGAGGTGTACAAGGGAATGTCAGTGGAGTACCTGGGAGTGTCAAAGGTGTACCTGGGAGTGTCAGAGGTTTACCTGTGTAGGGAGTGTCAGAGGTGTACCTGGGAGTGTCAGAGGTGTAACTGGGGTATCAGAGGTGTGCAAGTGTCAGGGGTGTACCTGGGGAATCAGGGGTGTAACTGGGAGTGTCGGAGGTGTGGCTGGGAGTGTCAGGGGTGTGCAAGTGTCAGAGGTGTGCCTGGGGAATTCCAGAGGAGTGTACCTGAGGTATCAGAGATTCAATGCCAGGAGGTGTCAGTGGAGTGCCTGGGGTGTCAGGGGTTTACCTGGGGTGTCCCAGAGGTGTACCTGGGGTGTCTGGGGTGTGCCAGAGTGTATGAGGTGTACCTGGAAGTGTAAGAGCTGCACCTGGGAGTGTCAGGTGTGCCAGGGGAGTGTCAGAGAATACCTGGGGTGTCAGAGGGTGTACCTGGGAGTGTCAGGGGTGTGCCAGGGGAGTGTCAGTGGAGTACCTGGGGAGTGTCAGAGGAGAATGTCTGGGGAGTGTGGGGGGTGTACAGGAAATTATCAGAGGTGTGCCTGGGAATGTCTGGGGTGTGCCTGGGGTGTCAGGGGAGGGAGCCGGGGGGAGTGTGGGGGTGTGCCTAAGGTGTCAGAGGTGTGCCTGGGGAATATCAGAGGTGTAAATGGGAGTGTGAGGGGTGTGCCTAGGAGTGTCAGGGGTGTAACGGGGGAATTGGTCGGATGTGTAACTGTCAGAGGTGTACCTGGGGAGTGTCAGAGGTGTGCCTGGGGTGTGTGAGATGTGCCTGGGTGTCTGGGGTGTACTGGGAGTGTCTGGGGTGTACCTGGGGGTGTCAGGGGGGGTTTCAAGGGTGTAAGGAGGTGTGCCTGGGAGTGTCAAGGTGTGCCTGGGGAGAATCGGAGATGTGCTGGGAGTGTCAGGGTGTGCCTGGGGGTGTCAGAGGTGTTCAGGGGTGTCAGAGGTGAACCAGGGGGTGTCAGATGTGAACCAGGGAGTGTCTGAGTGTACCTGGGAGTATCATGGAAGGTGTGCCTGGGGTGTCAGAGGTGTACCTGGTAGTGTCAGAGGTGTACCAGGGAGTGTCGGTGGAGTACCTGGGTGTATGTCAAAGATGTGCCTGGGGTGTCGGATGTGTGCCTGGGGTGTCAGAGTTGGCAGGAGTGTTAGAGAGTGTACCTGGGGAGTGTCAGAGGTGAACCAGGGAGTGTGAAGGTACCTGGGAGTGTCAGAGAGGTGTACCTGGACTATCGGAGGTGTGGGGAATTATCAGAGTGTGCTTGGGAGTGTCAGAGGTGTGCCTGGGAGTATCCAGAGGTGTCTGGGAGTGTCAGGGGGTGTGCCTGGGGTGTCAGGGGGTGTAACTGGGAGCGTCGGAGGTGTAGTGGGGAGTGTCAGAGAATACCTTGAGAATTATCAGAGACACTTACCAAGTGTCAGTGGTTTACCTGGGAGTGTCAGAGGGTGCCTGGGAGTGTCAGAGGTGTGTACCTGGGAGTGTCGGAGGTGTTCCTGAGAGTGTCAGAGGTGCCTGGGGTGTAAAGATGTGTGCCTGTGGTGTCTGGGGTGTGCCTGGGGAGTGTCCAGAGGCGTGCCTGGGGTGTCAGAGGTGTGCCAGGGGTGTCAGTGGAGTACCTGGGTGTGTCAGGTGTGTGCCTGGCAGTGTCAGAGGTGTACCTGGGGGTGTCAGGGGTGGCACAGGTGTCAGAGGTGTACCTGGGGAGTATCGGAGATGTACCTGGGAGTGTCAGAGTTGTACCTGGGAGTGTCAGAGGGTGGCCTGCCAGGGAGTGTCAGTGTGAATCAGAGAGTGTCAGATGTGAACCCTTTGGAGTATCGGGGTGTACCTGGCAGTGTCAGAGATGTACCTGGGTGTATCTGAGGTGTGCCTGGTAGTGTCTGAGGTGGCCTGGAGTGTCAGGGGAACCCAGGGATTGTAGAGGTGTACCTGGGGGTGTCAGAGGTGTGCCTGGGAGTGTCAGAGGTGTGACCAGGGGTGTCAGAGGTGAACAGGAGTGTCTGAGTGTACCTGGGAGTATCGGAGGTGTACCTTGAGTATCGGAGGTGTGCACCAAGTGTCAGTCTAGTACAGGAGTGTCAAAGGTGTGCCTGGGAGAGTCAGAGGTGTACTTGGTAGTGTCAGTGGTGTGCCTGGGAGTGTCAGAGGTGTGCCTGGGAGGTGTCACTCGTGTACCTGGGAGTGTCAGAGGTGTACCTGAAGTGTCAGAGGTGGCCTGGGGTGTCAGGGTGCTAGTAGTGTCAGGGGTGTGCCTGGGAGTGTCGGAGGTGTACCTGGAGGTGTCATATGTGTGCCAGGGAATGTCAGTGGAGTACCTGTGAATGTCAGAGGTGTGCCTGGGAGTATCAGAGGTGGCCTGGTGTCAGGAAGGTAGGTGAGGTGTGTGCAGGAGTGTCAGGGAGGTGAACCAGGAGTGTCGGAGGTTTGCCTAGAGTCAGGGAGTACCTGGCAGTGTCAAGGATGTACCGGGTATCGGAGGTTTACCTGGGAGTGTCAGAGGTGTACGCAAGTGTCAGAGGTGTACCAGGGAAAGTCAGAGGTGTACCTGGCAGTGTTAGAGGTGTACCAGAGTGTCAGAGGTGTACCTAGGAGTGTCAGGGGTGTACCAGGGAGTGTCAGTGGGTACCTGGGAGTGTCAGAGGTGTATCTGGGAGTGTCAGGGGTGTACCTGGGAGTGTCAGAGGTGTACCTGGGAATGTCTGAGGTGTGCCTGGGAATGTCAGGGAGGAGCAGGGATTGTAAGGAGTGTACCTAGAGTGTCAGAGGTGTACCTGGGTATCAGAGGTGTAAATGGGGTATCAGAGGTGTACCTGGAAGTGTCAGAGGTGTGCCTGGGAGTATCAGAGGTGTAAATGGGAGTGTCAGGGGTGTGCCTAGGAGTGTCAGGGGTGTAACTGGGAGTGTGGATGTGTAACTGTGTGAGGTGTACCTGGGAGTGTCAGAGGTGCACCTGGGAGTGTCAAGTGTACAGGGTGTCTGGGGGTGGCCTGGGAGTGTCTGAGGTGTACCTGGGAGTGTGAGGGAACCAGGGGGTGTAAGAGGTGTGCCGGAGTGTCAAGGTGGCCTGGGAGAATCGGAGATGGCAAGTGTCAGAGGTGTACCGAGTGTCAGAGGTGTTCCAGGAGTGTCAGAGGTGAACCAGGGAGTGTCGATGTGAACAAGTGTCTGAGTGTGCCTGGGTGTATCAGAGGTGTGCCTGGGAGTCAGAGGTGGCCTGGGAGTGTCAGAGGTGTACCAGGGAGTGTCAGTGGAGTGCCTGGGTGTGTCAAGATGTGCCTGGGAGTGTCAGTGTGTACCTGGGAATTGTCAGAGGTGTGGGGAGTGTTAGAGGTGGACCTGGGAGTGTCAGAGGTGAACCAGAGTGTCAGAGGTGTACCTGGGAGTGTCAGAGGTGTGCCTGGGACTGTCGGAGGTGTACCTGGGCGTATCGGAGGTGTACCTGGGAGTGTCAGAGGTGTACCTGGGAGTATCAGAGGTGTATCTGGGAGTGTCAGGGGTGTGCCTGGAGTGTCAGGGGTGCTTGGCGGGCAGGTGTAGTGGGAGTGTCAGAGAATACGGAGTATCAGAGGTGTACAGAGTGTCAGTGGTTTACCTGGGAGTGTCAGAGGTGTACCTGGGAGTGTCAGAGGTGCACCTGGGAGTGTCAGAGGTGTTCTTGAGAGTGTCAGAGGTGTACCTGGGAGTGTAAGATGTGTACCTGGGAGTGTGTCTGGGGTGTACCTGGGAGTGTCAGAGGTGTGCCTGGGAGTGTCAGAGGCGTGCCTGGGAGTGTCAAAGGTGTACCAGGGAGTGTCAGTGGAGTACCTGGGTGTGTCAAGGTGTGCCTGGTGTCGGAGGGTACCTGGGAGTGTCAGAGGTGTGCCGGGGAATGTCAGTGAGTACGCAAGTGTCAGAGGTGTACCTGGGAGTATCAGAAGTGTACCTGGGAGTGTCAGAGGTGTACCGGGAGGTGTCAGGGTGTACCTGGGAGTGTCTGAGAGGTGTAACCTGGGAGTGTCAGAGGAGTACTTGGGAATGTCAGAGGTTGTATCTGGGAGTGTCTGAGGTGTACCTTGGAGTGTCAGAGGTGTGCCTGGTGACAGTGGTGTACCTTGGAGTATCAGGGGTGTACCTGGCAGTGTCAGAATGTGCCTGGGGTATCTGAGGTGTACCTGGTAGTGTCTGAGGGTGCCTGGAGTGTAGAGGCAGAGTGTAGAGGTGTGCCTGGGAGTCAGTAGGGTGTACCTGGGAGTGTCAGAGGTGAACCAGGGGTACCAGGAGGTGAACCAGGGAGTGTCTGAGGGTGTACCTGGGAGTATGGAGGTGTACCTTGGGTATCGGAGGTGGCCATAGGAGTGTCAGTCTGGTACCTGGGAGTGTCAAAGGTGGCACAAGTGAGAGTGTACCTGGTAGTGTCAGTGGTGTGCCTGGAGTGTCAGAAGTGTACCTGGGAGTGTCACTCGTGTACCTGGAGTGTCAGAGGTGTACCTGGAAGTGTCAGAGGTGTGCCGGGAGGTTCAGGGTGGCCCTAGGAGTGTCAGGGGTGTACCTTGGGTGTCAGGGTGTAACTGGGAGTGTCGGGTGTAACTGGGAGTGTCAGAGGTGTACCTGGGACTGTCAGAGGTGTACCTGGGAATGTCAGAGGTGTAACTGGGAGTATTAGAGGTGGCCACAGGGAGTGTCAGTACCTGGGAGTGTCAGAGATGTACCTGGGGTGTCAAGGCTGTACCTGGGTGTCGAGGTGTACAGGAGTGTCAGAGAATACCTGGGAGTGTCAGTGGGTAGGTATCCAGGGGGCAGCACACGGAGTGTCAAGGTGTACCAGGGAGTGTCAGAGGTGTACCTGGGAGTGTCAAAGATGTACCTGAGGGTGTCTGAGGTGTACCTGGGAGTGTCTGAGGTGTGCCTGGGAGTGTCAGGGGAGAACCAGGAGTGTAAGAGGTGTTCCTGGGAGTGTCAGAGGTGTACCTGGGAGTATGGAATTTACCTGGGAGTGTCAGAGGTGTACCTGGGAGTGTCAGAGGTGTACCAGGGGTGTCAGAGGTGAATCCAGGGAGTGTCATAGGTGAACCAGGGTGTCTGAGGGTGTGCCAGGGAGTATCGGAGGTGTACTGGAGTATCAGAGGTGTACCTGGGAGTGTCAGAGGTGTACCTAGGAGTGTCAGAGGTGTACCAGGGAGTGTCAGTGGAGTACCTGGGAGTGTCAAAGGTATACCTGGGGGTGCCAGAGGTGCACCTGGAAGTGTCTGAGGTGTACCAGAGAGTGTATGAGGTGTACCTGGAAGTGTAAGAGCTGTACCTGGGAGTGTCGGAGGTGTACCAGGGAGTGTCAGAGGAATACCTGGGAGTGTCAGAGGGTGTACCTGGGAGTGTCAGGGGTGTACCAGGGAGTGTCAGTGGAGTACCTGGGAGTGTCAGGTGTACCTGGGAGTGTCAGAGGTGTACCCAGATTGTCAGATGTACAGGGTGTCTGAGGTGTCCTGGGAGTGTCTGAGGTGTGTCCTGAGTGTCAGGGAGAACCGTGAGTGTAAGAGGTGTACTAGGTGTGAGAGAGGTGGCCTGGGAGTATCATGGGTATACCTGGGAGTGTCAGAGGTGGCCTGGAAGTGTCAGGGGTGTACCTGGGGGTGTCATTGGGTGTACCTGGAGTGTCAGAGGTGCACCTGGAAGTGTCAAGGGTATACACCAGGAGTATCAGAGGTGTACATGGGAGTGTCATAGGTGTGGCAGTGTCAGGGTGTAGCTGGGAGTGTCGGAGGTGTACTGGGAGTGTCAGAGGTGTACCAGGAGTGTCAGGAGGTGTACCGGAGTGTCAGGAGTACCTGGGAGTATCAGAGGTGTACCTGGGAGGTGTCAGAGGTGTACTTGGGAGTGTCAGAGATGTACCTGGAGTGTCAGAGGGTGCACAGGAGTGTCTGAGGTGTACCTGGGAGTGTCAGGAGGCAGTCCAGAGTGTAAGAGGTGTGGAGTGTCAGAGGTGTACCTGGGAGAATCGGAATGTACCTGGGAGTGTCAGAGGTGTACCTGGGAGTGTCAGAGGTGTTCCAGGGAGTGTCAGGTGAACCAGGGAGTGTCAGAGGTGAACCAGGGAGTGTCAGAGGTGAACCAGGGAGTGTCTAGGGTGTGCCAGGGAGTATGGAGGTGTACCTGGGAGTATCAGAGGTGTACCTGGGAGTCAGAGGTGTACCTAGGGGTGTCAGAGGTGTACCAGAGTGTCAGTAGGTACCAGGAGTGTCAAGGTTGCCTGGGGGGTGCAGAGTGCACCTGGAAGTGTCTGAAGTGTACCAGGAATTGTATGAGATGTACCTGGAAGTGTCAGATGGAGTACCTAGGAGTGTCAGAGGGTGTACCTGAGTGTCAGAGGTGTACAGGGAGTGTCAGAGGTGTACCTGGGAGTGTCAAAGATGCCTGGGGGTGTCTGAGGTACCTGGGAGTGTCGGAGGTGTACCTGGGAGTGTCAGAGGTGTACCTGGGAGTGTCAGAGGTGTACCTGGGAGTGTCAGAGGTATACCTGGGAGTGTCAGAGGTGTACCAGGGAGTGTCAGTGGAGTTCCTCGGAGTGTCAAAGGTGTACCTGGGAGTATCGGAGGTGTACCTGGGAATATCGGAGGTGTACCAGGGAGTGCAAGAGGTGTACCTGGGAGTGTCGGAGATGTACCTGGGAGTGTCACAGGTGTACCTGGGAGTGTCAGAGATGTACCTGGCAGCGTCAGAGATGTACATGGGGGTGTCAGAGGTGTACCTGGGAGTGTCAGAGGTGTACCTGGAAGAGTCAGAGGTGTACCTGGGAGTGTCAGAGGTGTACGAGGGAATGTCAGTGGAGTACCCAGAGTGTCAGAGGTGTACCTGGGAGCATCAGAGGCACCTGAGTATCAGGAGGTGTACCTGGGAGGCCAGAGGTGTACTTAGGAGTGTCAGAGGTGTACCTGGGAGTGTCGGAGGTGAACCTGGGAGGCCGGAGGTGTACCTGGTGAGAGTCAGAGGTGTGTACCTGGGAGGCCAGAGGTACCTGGGAGTGTCTGATGTGTACCTGGATGTGTCTGAGGTGTACCTCTGAGTGTCAGGGGTGTACGTGGGAGTGTCTGAGGTGTACCTGGGAGTGTCAGAGGTGTACTTGGCAGTGTCAGCGGTGTACCTGGGAGTGTCAGAGGTGTACCTGGGAGTGTCAGAGGTGTACCTGGGACTGTCAGAGGAGTACCTGGGAGCGTCAAACGAGAATCTGGGAGTGTCAAAGGTGTACCTGGTAGTGTCAGTGGTGTACTTGGGAGTGTCAGAGGTGTACCTGGGAGTGTTAGAGGTGTACCTGGGAGTATCAGAGGTTTACCAGGGAGTGTCAGTGGAGTACCTGGGAGTGTCAGAGGTGTACCTGGGAGTGTCAGAGGTGTACATGGGAGTGTCTGAGGTGTACCAGAGAGTGTATGAGGTGTACCTTTTAGTGTCAGAGCTGTACATGGGAGTGTCGGAGGTGTACCAGGGAGTGTCAGAGGAATACCTGGGAGTGTCAGAGGTGTACCTGGGAGAGTCAGGGGTGTACCAGGGATTGTCAGTGGAGTACCTGGGAGTGTCAGGGGTGTACCTGGCAGTGTCAGGAGTGTACCTGGGAGTGTCTGAGGTGTACCTGGGAGTGTCAGAGGTGTACCTGGGAGTGTCAGGGGTGTACCAGGGAGTGTCAGTGGAGTACCTGGGAGTGTCGGAGGTGTTCCTAAGAGTGTCAGACGTGTACCTGGAAGTGTCAGAGGTGTACCTGAGAGTACTGAAGGTGTACCTGGGAGTATCGGAGGTGGACCTGGGAGTATCAGAGGTGTACCTGGGAGTATCAGAGGGTGTGCAGGGAGTGTCAGTGGAGTGCCTGGGGAGTGTCAAGGTGTACCTGGGAGTGTCCGGAGGTGTGCCTGGGAATATCGGAGGTGTACCTGGGAGTGCCAGAGGTGTACCTGAGAGTGTTTGAGATGTACCTGGGAGTGTCAGAGGTGTACCTGGGAGTGTCAGAGGTGTACCTGGGGTGTCAGAGGTGTACCTGGGAGTGTCAGAGGTGTAGCTGGGAGTGACGGAGGTGTACCTGGGAGTGTCAGAGGTGTACCTGGGAGTGTCAGTGGTGTACCAGGGAATGTCAGTGGAGTACCTGGGAGTATCAGAGGAGTACACCAAGTGTCGGAGGTGAACCTGGGAGTGTCGGAGGTGTACCTGGAAGAGTCAGAGGTGTACCTGGGAGTGTCAGAGGTGTACCAGGGAATGTCAGTGGAGTACCTGGGAGTGTCAGAGGTGTACCTGGGAGTATCAGAGGTGTACCTAGGAGTGTCAGAGGTGTACGTGGGAGTGTGAGATGTGTACATGGGAGTGTCGGAGGTGAACCTGGGAGTGTCGGAGGTGTACCTGCGAGAGTCAGAGGTTTACCTTGGAGTGTCAGAGGTTTACCTGGGAGTGTCAACGGTGTACCTGGGAGTGTCTGATGTGTACCTGGGTGTGTCTGAGGTGTACCTGGGAGTGTCAGGGGTGTACTTGGGAGTGTCGGAGGTGTACCTGGGAGTGTCAGAGGTGTACCTGGCAGTGTCAGCGGTGTACCTGGGAGTGTCAGAGGTGTACCTGGGAGTGTCAGAGGTGTACCTGGGAGTATCAGAGGTTTACCAGAGTGTGTCAGTGGAGTACCTGGGAGTGTCAGAGGTGTACCTGGGAGTGTCAGAGGTGTACATGGGAGTGTCTGAGGTATACCACAGAGTGTATACGGTGTACCTTTTAGTGTCAGAGCTGTATATGGGAGTGTCGGAGGTGTACCAGGGAGTGCCAGAGGAATATCTGGGAGTGTCAGAGGTGTACCTGGGAGTGTCAAGGGTTTACCAGGGAGTGTCAGTGGAGTACCTGGGAGTGTCAGGGGTGTACCTGGGGGTGTCAAGTGTACCTGGGAGTGTCTGGGGTGTACTGGGGAGTGTCAGAGGTGACACCTGGGAGTGTCAGAATTGTACCAGGGGTGTCAGTGGGTACCTGGGAGTGTCGGGAAGTGTTCTAGGTCAGAGGTGTACCTGGAAGTGTCAGAGGTGTACCTGGGGTGTCAAGAAGGTGTACCTGGGGAGCCTGAATGTGTGCCTGGGAGTGTCTGGGGTGTGCCTGGAGTATGTGGTGTGCCTGGGAGTGTCAAGGAATGCCTGGGAGTGTCAGAGGTGTACGTAGGGGTGCCTGCGGTGTGCCTGAGTGTCAGAGGTGTACCTGGGAGTGTGTGGGTGTACCTTGGAGTGTCAGGGTGTGCCAGAGAGGTGAAATAAAGGGGTGTACCTGGGAGAATCAGGAATGTACATGGGAGTGTCTGAGGTGTCCCTGGGAGTGTCAGAGGAGTAACTGGGAATGTCAGAGGTGTACCCGGGAGTGTCTGAGGTGTACCTGGGAGTGTCTGAGGTGTACCTGGGAGTGTCTCAGGTGTACCTGGGAGTGTCAGGGGAGAACCAGGGAGTGTAAGAGGTGTCCCTGGGAGTTTCAGAGGTGTAACTGGGAGTGTCGGAGGTGTATCTGGGAGTATCAGAGGTGTACCTGGGAGTGTCAGAGGTGTACCAGGGAGTGTCAGAGGTGAACCAGGGAGTGTCAGGGAATTGAACCAGGGAGTGTCTGGGGGTAGCACTGGGAGTACTGGAGGTGTACCTGCAGAGTATCGGAGGTGTGCCTGGGAGTATCAAGGGCCTGGGAGTATTATCAGAGAGGTGTACAGGGAGTGTCAGGTAGAACACCTGGGGAGTGTCCAAAGTGTACCTAGGAGTGTCTGAGGTGTACCTGGGAATATAGGAGGTGTACCTGCGAATATCGGAGGTGTACCTGCGAATATCGGAGGTGTACCTGGGGGTGTCAGAGGTGTACTTGGCATTGTCGGAGGTGTACCTGGGAGTGTCACAGGTGTACCTGGGAGTGTCAGAGATGTACCTGGGAGTGTCAGAGGTGTACCTGGGAGTGTTGGACGTGTACCTGGGAGTGTCAGCGGTGTACCTGGGAGTATCAGAGGTGTACCTGGGAGTGTCAGAGGTGTACCTGGGAGTGTCTGAGGTGTACCTGGGAGTGTCAGGGGAGCAGTAGGTGAAGGTGTACTAGAGTGTGAGGTGTACCTGGGAGTATCGGAGATTTACCTGGGAGTGTCAGAGGGTGCTGGAAGTGTCAGAGGTGTACCTGGGGTGTCATTGTGTACCTGGGAGTGTCAGGGTGCACCTGGAAGTGTCAGAGGTGTACCTGGGAGTATCAGAGGTGTAAATGGGAGTGTCATGGGTGTAACTAGAGTGTAGGGGTGTAACTGGGAGTGTCGGAGGTGGAACTGGGAGTGTCAGAGGTGTACCTGGGGTGTCAGAGGTACCTGGGAGTGTCAGGAGTACCTGGGAGTATCAAGGGTACCTCGGGTGTCAGAGGTGTGCTGGGAGTGTCAGAGATGGCACTGGGTGTGCTGAGGTGTACCTGGAGTGTGAGGTGCCGAGGTCAGGGGCAGAGCCAGGGAGGTGTAAGAGGTGTCCCTTGGGTGTCAGGGTGTACGTGGAGATGGAATGTACCTGGGAGTGTCAGAGGTGTGCCTGGGGTGTCAGGAGGGTGTTCCAGGAGTGTCAGAGGTGAACCAGGGAGTGTCAGATGTAAACCAGGGAGTGTCTGAGGTGTACCTGGAGTATCGAGTGTACCTGGGAGTGTCAGAGGTGTACCTGGGAGTATCAGGGTGTGCCAGGGAGTGTCAGTGGGTACCTGGGTGTGTCTGTAGGTGTGCCTGGCAGTATCAGAGGTGTACCTGGGGGTGTCAGAGGTGTACCTGGGAGTGTCAGAGGTGTGCCTGGGAGTGTCAGGGGTGTACTAGGGGTATCCTGGGTACCTGGGAGTGTCGGAGGTGTACCTGGGAGTGTCGGATGTGTACCTGGGAGTGTCAGAGGTGTAGCAGGGAGTGTTAGAGGTGTGCCTGGGGTGTCAGAGGTGAACCAGGGAGTGTCAGAGGAGTACCTGGAGTGTCAGAGGTGTACCTGGGGCTATTGGTGTACTGGGAGTATCGGAGGTGTACCTGGGAGTGTCAGGGGTGTACCTGGGGTATCAGAGGTGTATCTGGGAGTGTAAGGGTGTACCTGGGGCGTCAGGGGTGTAACTGGGAGCGTCGGAGGTGTAACTGGGAGTGTCAGAGGAATACTGGAGTATCAGAGGTGTACCTGGGAGTGTCAGAGGTGAACCAGGGAGTACAGAGGTTAACCAGGGAGTGTCTGAGGTGTACACTGGAGTATCGGAGGTGTACCTAAGTATCGGAGGTGTACCTGGAAGTGTCAGAGTGTACCTGGGAGTATCAGAGGTGAACCTAGGAGTGTCAGGGTGTAACTTGGAGTGTCAGGGGTGTAACTGGGAGTGTCAGTCTAGTACCTGGGAGTGTCAAGGTGTACCTGGGAGAGTCAGAGGTGTACCTGGTAGTGTCAGTGGTGGCCTGGGAGTGTCAGTGGTGTGCCTGGGAGGTGTCACTCGTGTACCTGGGAGTGTCAGGAGGTGTACCTGGAAGTGTCAGGGGTGTCCTGGGAGTATCAGAGGTGTACCTAGGAGTGTCAGGGGTGTAACTTGGAGTGTCAGGGGTGTAACTGGGGAGTATTGGAGGTGTCTGGGAGTTGTCAGAGGTGTACCTGGGAGTGTCAGAGGAGTACCTGGGAGTGTCAGAGGAGTACTGGGAGGTGTCACTCGTGTACCTGGGAGTGTCAGAGGGTGTACCTGGAAGTGTCAGAGGTGTGCCTGGGAGTATCAGAGGTGACACCTAGGAGTGTCAGGGGTGTAACTTGGAGTGTCAGGGGGGTGTAACTGGGAGTGTCGGAGGTGTAACTGGGAATTGTCAGAGGTGTACCTGGGAGTGTCAGAGGTGTACCTGGGAATGTCAGAGGTGTACCTGGGGTATTAAGGGTGTACCAGGAGGTGTCAGGGTGGTACTGGGTGTAGAGGTGTGCCTGGGAGTGTCAGAGCTGTACCTGGGAGTGTGGGTGTTGCAGGTAGTGTCAGAGGAATACCTGGGAGTGTCAGTGGGTACCTGGGAGTGTCAGAGGTGTACCTGGGAGTGTCAGAGGTGTACCTGGGAGTGTCAGGGGTGTGCCAGGGAGTGTCAGAGGTGTACTGGGAGTGTCAAAGATGTACCTGGGGGTGTCTGAGGTGTGCCTAGTGTCTGAGGTGTGACCTGGGGTGTCAGGGAGAACCAGGGGAGTGTAGGGGTTGCCTGGGAGTGTCAGAGGTGTACCTGGGGTATGGAGGCCTGGGAGTGTCAGAGGTGTACCAGGAGTGTCAGAGGTGAACCAGGGAGTGTCATAGGTGATCCAGGGAGTGTCTGAGGTGTGCCTGGGGTATCGGAGGTGTACCTGGGAGTATCAGAGGTGTGCCTGGGAGTGTCAGAGCTATGCCTGGGGTGTCAGGGGTGTACCAGGGGTGTCAGTGGGTACCTGGGGTGTCAAGGGTATACCTGGGAGTATCGGAGGTGTACCTGGGATTATCAAGGTGTACCTGGGGTGCCAGAGGTGTACCTGGGAGTGTCTGGGGTGTACCAGAGAGTTTATGAGGTGTACCTGGAGGTGTCAGAGCTGTACCTGGGAGTGTCGGAGGTGTACCAGGGTGTCAGGATGCCTGGGAGTGTCAGAGGTGTACCTGGGAGTGTCAGGGGTGTACCAGGGGAGTGTCAGTGGAGTACCTGGGGTGTCAGAGGTGTACCTGGGAATGTCAGGGTGTACCGGAGTGTCAGATGTGACCTGGGGTGTCTGAGGTGTACCTGGGGTGTCTGAGGTGTGCCTCGGAGTGTCAGGGAGAACCGTGGGTAAGAGGTGTACCTAGAGTGTGAGAGGTGTACCTGGGAGTATCGGAGGGTACCTGGGAGTGTCAGAGGTGTACCTGGAAGTGTCAGAGGTGTACCTGGGGGTATCATTGGTGTACCAAGTGTCAGAGGTGCACCTGGAAGTGTCAGAGGTGTACCTGGGAGTATCAGAGGTGTAAATGGGAGTGTCATGGGTGTAACTAGGAGTGTCAGGGGTGTAACTGGGAGTCGGAGGTGTAACTGGGAGTGTCAAGGGTGGCCGCAGGTGTCAGAGAGAGCACCTGGGAGTGTCAGAGGTGTACAGGAGTATCAGAGGTGTACCTGGAGTGTCAGAGGTGTACCTGGGAATTGTCAGAGATGGCACCTGGGGTGTCAGAGTGTGACCTGGGAGTGTCTGAGGTGTACCTGGGAGTGTCAGGGGCAGGAACCAGGGAGTGTAAGAGGTGTACCTGGGAGTGTCAGAGGTGTACGAGGAGAATCGGAGATGTACCTGGGAGTGTCAGAGGTGTTCAGGGAGTGTCAGAGGTGAACCAGGGAGTGTCAGATGTGAACCAGGGAGTGTCAGAGGTGTACCTGGGAGTGTCAGGGGTGTACCTGGGAGTGAGAGGTGTATCTGGGAGTGTCGGGGGTGTACCTGGGAGTGTCAGGGGTGTACCTGGGAGTGTCAGAGGTGTGCCTCGGAGTGTCAGAGAGGAATACCTGGGAGTAGAGGTGTACCTGGGAGTGTCAGTGGTTTTGCCTGGGGTGTCAGAGGTGTACCTGGGAGTGTCAGAGGTGTACCTGGGATTGTCAGGAGGTGTGTCTGAGGAGTGTCAGAGGTGTACCTGGGAGTGTAAGATGTGGCCTGGGGTGTCTGGGAGGTGTACCTGGGTGTCAGAGGTGTACCTGGGAGTGTCAGAGAGAGGTGTGTCAGGGGTATTGCAGGGTGTCTGAGGAGGTGTGCCTCCCGGGCGTGAGGTGTGCCTGGGAGTGTTGGGGTGTGCCTGGGAAGTGTCAGGGGTGTACCTGGGGTGTCAGGGGAGAACCAGGGAGTATCGGAGGGTGTACCTGGGAGCTATCAGAGATGTACCTGGGAGCTCTCGGAGGTGTACTGGGAGTGCAGAGGTGTACCGCAGGAGTGTCGGAGATGTGCACAAGGAATGTCTGGTGTACCGCAGGTGTGGGTGTGCCTGGGGTGTCAGGTGTGCCTGGGTGTAAGGGGGTGTACCTGGGAGTGTCGGGAGTGTACGCAGAAGGGTGTCTGAAGGGTGTTCAGGGAATTTGTCTGAGGTGTATCTGGGAGGTGTGCCTGGGAGTGTCAGAGGCGTACCTGGGAGTATCAGAGGCGTACCTGGGAGTGTCAGGGGTGTACCAGCAGTGTCAGTGGTGCACAGGTGTGTCAAGGTGTACCTGGCAGTGTCAGAGGGGTGTACCTGGGGGTGTCAGAGGTGTACCTGGGGTGTGAAATTGTACCTGGGAGTGTCAGAGGTGCATCAGAGAGAGTGTCAGATGTGAACCAGGAGTGTCTGGGTGTGCCTGGGGTATCGGAGGTGTGCCTGGGAGTATCGGAGGTGTACCTGGGGTTTCAGAGGTGTACCTGGGAATTGTCAGGGGTGTGCCAGGGGTGTCAGTGGGTACCTGGGGTGTCAAGGTGTGCCTGGCAGAAGGTGTCAGGTGTGCCTGGGGTGTCAGAGGAGTGCCTTGGGTGTCAGAGGGTACACTGGGAGAGTCAGAGGTGCCTGGGGTGTCAGGAGGTGTGCCTGGGGTGTCAGAGATGTGCCTGGGGTGTCTGAGGTGTACCGGGGTATCCATAGGGTGTGCCGCAAGGAGTGTCAAGAGGGGAGAACCAGGGGGTGGGGGGTGTACCTGGGAGTTTCAGAGGGTATGCCTGGGAGAATCGGAGATGTACCTGGGAGTGTCATAGGTACACCTGGGAATGTCAGGAGGTGTGCCAGGGGGTGTCAGAGGTGAACCAGGGGTGTCAGGGGGTGAACCCAGGGGTGTCTGAGGGTGTGCCTGGGGAGTATCAGGTGTACCTGGGGTATCGGAGGTGCACTGCGATTGTCAGAGAGCGTACCTGGAGTGTCAGGGAGGTGCCAGGGGTGTCAGTGGGTACCTGGGTGTGTCAATGGTGTACCTGGCAGTGTCAGAGGAATGTGCCTGGGGGTGTCAAGAGAATTGTACCTGGGAGTGTCAGATATTGTACCTGGGGTGGAGAGGTCGGGGGTGTGCCTGGGATTGTCAGGAGGTGTGCCAGGGAGTGTCAAGGTGAACCAGGGGAGTGTCAGGTTAGACAGGGAGTGTGTCTGAGGTGTACCTGGGGTTTCGGAAGTGTACCTGGGGTATCGGAGGTGTACCTGGGAGTTTCAGAGGTGTGCAAGTGTCAGAGGTGTACCAGGGAGTGTCAGTGGGTACACAAGAGTGTCAAGGTGTGCCTGGTAGTGTCAGAGGTGTGTCTCTGGGGTGTCCGGAGGTGCCTGGGGTGTCAGGGGGTGGTGCAGGGATGTCGGTGGGTGCCTGGGGTGTCGAGAGGTGCCTGGGAGTATCAGAGGTGTACCTGGGATTGTCAGAGGAGTGCCTGGGAGATAATGGACTGACAAATACTGGGAGTGTCTCAGGTGTACCGCAAATTGTCAGGAGTGTACACAGGGTAGAGTGGTGTGCCTGGGAGTATCAGGGGTGTGCCTGGTCAGGGTGTACCTGGGGAGTATCTGAGGTGTACCTGGGGAGTGTCTGAAGTGTGCCTGGGGTGGCGGGAGAACCAGCGAGTGTGGGGTGTGCCTGGGTGTGTCAGGAAGTGTACCTGGGGTGTCAGGAGGTGTGCCTGGGGTGTCGGGAGGTGAACCAGGGAGTACCAGAGATGAACCAGAGTGTCTGAGAGGTGTGCCTGGGGGTATCGGGTGTACCTGGGGTATCGGAGGTGTACCTGGGAGTGTCAGTCTAGTACTAGAGTGTCAAAAGGTGTACATGGCAGTGTCAGAGAGGTGTACTTAGGGGTGTGGAGGTGTAACCTGGGAGTGTCAGAGGTGTACTGTAGGAGTGTCGGAGGAGCTGCAAATTATCAGAAGGTGTACCAGGGAATGTCAGTGGAGTGCCTGGGGAGTGTCAGAGGAGGTGTGCACTTACACAGAAGTGTCGGAGAGAGGGGGTGCCTGGGGTGTCAGAGGTGTACCAGGAATGTCGGTGGGTACCTGGGAGTGTCAGAAGGTGTACCTGGGGTATCAGAGGTGTGCACAGGGGTGTCAGAATTGTACCTGGGAGTGTTGGGGGTGTACCTGGGAGTGTCTGAGGTGTACCTGGGAGTGTCAGAGGATTACCTGGGAATGTCAGAGGTGTATTTGGGAGTGTCTGGGGTGTACCTGGGAGTGTCAGAGGTGTACCTGGGAGTGACAGTGGTGTACCTGGGAGTGTCAGGGTGTGCAAGCAGTGTCAGAATGTACCTGAAGGTGTCTGTGGTGGTGTGCATGGGGTGTCTGAGGTGTGCCTGGGAGTGTCAGGGGAGAACCAGGGGTGTGGGGTGTGCCTGGGGTGTCAGGGGTGTACTGGCGCGTGTCGGGAGGTGTGCCTGGGGTGTCAGAGGGTGAACCAGGGGTACCAGGAGGTGAACCAGGGAATATACAGGAGGTGTACCTGGGGTATCGGAGGGTGTACCTAGCAGTATCGGAGGTGTACCTGGGGAATTGTCAGTGGTGCATGGGAGTGTCAGAGGTGTACCTGGGGGTGTCAGAGGTACCTGGGAGCGTCAAGGGGTACCTGGTAGAGTTAGAGGTGTACCTGGTAGTGTCAGTGGTGTGCCTGGGGAGTGTCAGAGGTGTACCTGGGGTGTCACTCGTGTGCCGGGGTGTCAGGGGTGTACCTGGAGTGTCAGAGGTGTGCCTGGGGTATCAGAGGTGTAACTAGGGTGTCGGAGGTGTAACTGGGGTGTCAGAGGTGTGCCTGGGAGTGTCAGGGGTGTGCCTGGGAATGTCAGAGGTGTGCCTGGGAGTATCAGAGGTGTGCCAGGGAGGTGTCAGTGGAGTACCTGGGAGTGTCAGAGGTGTGCCTGAGGGGTGTCAGAGGTGTGCCTGGGGTGTCTGGGGTGTGCCAGAGGTGTGTGAGGTGTGCCTGGAGTGTCAGGCTGTACCTGGGAGTGTCGGGCTGTGCCAGGGGTGTCAGAGGAATGGGGTGTCAGTGGGTGCCTGGGAGTGTGTCAGAGGTGTGCCAGGGGTGTCAGTGGCGCACCTGGGAGTGTCAAGGAGGTATGCCTGGGGTATCGGAGGTGCCTGGGATTATCAAGTGTAACTGGGAGCGCAGAGGTGTACCTTGGGTGTCGGAGATGTACCTGGGAATGTCACGTGTGCCAGGGAGTGTCAAAGTGTACCTGGCAGTGTCAGAGGTGTACCTGGGGGTGTCAGAGGTATACCTGGGGTGTCAGAGGTGTGCCTGGAGTGTCAGATGTGTGCCTGGTGTCAGAGGTGTACCTGGGAGTGTCAGAGAGGTGTGCCAGGGGAATGTCAGTGGGTACCTGGGGTGTCAGAGGCGTACCTGGGATTATCAGAGGTGTGCCTGGGGGTGTCAGAGGTGTGCCTGGGAGTGTCAGGGGTGTGCCTGGGGAGTGTCTGAGGTGTGCCTGGGGGTGTCAGAGGGTACCTGGGAATGTCAGAGGTGTGTTTGGGAGTGTCTGTGGTGTGCCTGGGAGTGTCAGAGGTGCCTGGGAGTGACAGTGGTGTGCCTGGGAGTGTCAGGGGTGTGCCTGGCAGTGTCAGAGATGTGCCTGAGGTGTCTGGGGTGTGCCTGGGGTGTCTGAGGTGTGCCTGGGTGTCAGTGGGAGAACCAGAGTGTAGAGGTGTGCCTGGGGTGTCAGAGTGTGCCTGGCGGAGTGTCAGAGGTGTGCCTGGGGTGTGGAGGTGCCTGGGTGTCAGAGGAGTGCCTGGGGAGTATCAGAGGTGTCAGTGGAGTGTCATGGGTTCCTAGGAGTGTCAGGGGTGTGGCTTGGGTGTCAGGGGTGTGACTGGGAGTGTCAGTCTGGTGGGGTGTCAGAGGTGGCACTGGGAATGTCACTCGTGTGCCTGGGAGTGTCAGAGGTGTGCCTGGAGTGTCAGAGGTGTGCCTGGGGTGTCAGGGTGTGCCTGGGAGTGTCAGGGGGTGTGACTTGGAGTGTCAGGGGTGTAACTGGGATTTCGGAGGTGTGCTGGGGTGTCAGAGGGTGTACCTGGGGTGTCAGAGGTACCTGGGGGTGTCAGAGGAGTGCCTGGGAGTGTCACTCGAGGTGCCTGGGAGTGTCAGAGGTGTGCAAGGTCAGAGGTGTGCCTGGGTATCAGAGGTGTGCCTAGGGTGTCAGGGTGTAACTTGGTGTCAGGGGTGTGACTGGGAGTGTCGGGTGTGACTCAGGTGTCAGAGTGTGCCTGGGAGTGTCAGGGTGTGCCTGGGATGTCAGAGGTGTGCCTGGGAGTATTAGGGGTGTGCCTGGGGTGTCAAGATGTGCCTGGGGGTGTCAGGTGCCTGGGGTGTCTGGGGTGTGCCTGGGGTGTCAGGGGAGAACCAGGGAGTGTAGAGGTGTGCCTGGGGGTGTCAGAGGTGTGCCTGGGGTATCGGAGATTTGCCTGGGAGTGTCAGAGGTGTGCCAGGGTGTCAGAGGTGAACAGGGGAGTGTCATAGGTGATCCAGGGAGTGTCTGAGGTGTGCACCAGGAGTATCAGGTGTGCAGGAGTATCAGGGGTGTGCCTGGGGGTGTCAGGCTATGCCTGGGAGTGTCAGAGGTGTGCAGGGGTGTCAGTGGGTACCTGGGAGTGTCAAGGTATGCCTGGGAGTATCGGAGGTGTGCCTGGGTTATCAAGGTGTGCCTGGGGTGCCAGAGGTGTGCCTGGGAGTGTCTGGTGTACCAGAGAGTGTATGAGGTGTGCCTGGAAGTGTAAGAGCTGTGCCTGGGGTGTCAGGTGTGCCAGGGAGTGTCAGAGAATGCCTGGGAGTGTCAGAGGTGTGCCTGGGAGTGTCGGGGTGTGCCAGGGAGTGTCAGTGGGTGCCTGGGAGTGTCAGAGGTGTGCCTGGGAATGTCAGAGGTGTGCCTGGGGTGTCAGATGTGCCTGGGGTGTCTGAGGTGTGCCTGGGAGTGTCTGAGGTGTGCCTCAGGGGGTCAGGGGAGAACAAGTGGGTGTAAGAGGTGTGCCTGGGTGTGGTGTGCCTGGGGTGTCGGGGTTGCCTGGGTGTCAGGAGGTGCCTGGAGTGTCAGAGGTGTGCCTGTGGGATGTCATTGGTGTGCCTGGGGGTGTCAGAGTTGCTGGAGGTGTCAGAGGTGTGCCTGGGTGTCAGAGGTGTAAATGGGGAGTGTCATGGGTGTAACTAGGAGTGTCAGGGTGTAACTGGGGAGTGTGGAGGTGTAACTGGGAGTGTCAGAGGTGTGCCTAGTGTCAGAGGAGTGCCTGGGGTGTCAGAGGTGCCTGGGGAGTGTATCAAGTGTACCTGGGGGTGTCAGGAGTGTGCAAGTGTCAGAGATGTGCCTGGGGTGTCTGATGTGCATGGAGTGTTTGAGGTGTGCAAGTGTCAGGGGAGACCAGGGGAGTGTAAGAGGTGTGCATGGGGTGTGGGTGTGCGTGGAGAATCAGGTGGCACGCTGGAGTGTCAGAGGTGTTCAGGGGGTGTCAGGGGTGAACCAGGGAGTGTCAGATGTGTACCAGGGGTTGTCAGGGTGTACCTGGAGTATCGGAGGTGTGCCTGAGGGTGTGGGTGTGCCTGGGATTATCAGGTGCCAGGGGTGTCAGTGGAGTGCCTGGGTGTGTCAAGGTGTGCCTGGCAGTTTCAGAGGTGTGCCTGGGGTGTCAGAGTGTGCCTGGGATTGTCAGAGGTGTGCCTGGGAGTGTCAGGGGTGTGCTGGGGAGTGTTGGTGGGTGCCTGGAAGTGTCAGGGTGTGCCTGGGAGTGTCAGGGGTGTGCCAGGAGTATCCTGGAGTGCCTGGGAGTGTCGGAGGTGTGCCTGGGGTGTCGGATGTGTGCCTGGGAGTGTCAGGGTGTGGGGAGTGTTAGAGGTTGCCTGGGTGTCAAGGTGGACAGGGGAGTGTCAGAGGGTACCTGGGAGTGTCAGAGGTGTGCCTGGCATATGGAGGTGTGCCTGGGAGTATTGGTGTACCTGGGGTGTCAGAGGTGTGCCTGGGAGTATGAGAGGTGTATCTGGGAGTGAAGGGGTGTACCTGGGAGTGTCAGGGTGTGACTGGGCGTCAGAGTGTGGCAGGTGTCAGAGAATACCTGGGAGTGTGGGGTGTGCCTGGGTGTCAGTGGTTTACCTGGGAGTGTCAGGGGTGTGCAGTGTCAGAGGTGTGCCTGGGGAGTGTCAGGTGTTCTGAGGAGTGTCAGGTGTGCCTGGGGTGTAAGATGTGTGCCTGGGAGTGTCTGGGGTGTGCCTGGGGTGTCTGGGGAGGTGTGCCTGGGGAGTGTCAGAGGAGTGCCTCGGTGTGTCAGAGGTGTACCTGGGGAGTGTCTGAGATGTGCCTCAGGGCGTCAGAGGGTGTGCCTGGGAGTGTTGGGGTGTGCTGAGAGTGTCAGGGGTGTGCCTGGAGTGTCAGGGTGGGAGTATCAGGTGTGTACCTGGGGTTATCAGAGATGTACCGGGGATATCAGGTGCAAGTGCCAGAGGTGTGCCAAGTGTCAGGTGTGCCTGGGTGTGTCAGGTGTGCAGATGTCAGAGGTGTGCCTGGCGGTGTCAGGAGGTGTGCCTGGGGTGTCAAGGTGTGCTGGGGTCAGAGGTGTGCCTGGGGTGTCAGGGTGTGCCTGGGGTGTCAGGGTGTGCCTGGGGTGTCTGGGGTGTTGGGGTGTCTGAGGTGTATCTGGGGTATCGGAGGTGTGCAGGTGGGCATGCCTGGGAGTGTCAGAGCGTGCACCTGGGGAGTGTCAGGGGTGTGCAGCAGTGTCAGTGGGTACCTGGGTGTGTCAAGGTGTGCCTGGCAGTGTCAGAGAGTGCCTGGGGGTGTCAGAGGTGTGCAGAATTTCAGAGATGAATCAGAGTGTCAGATGTGAACCAGGGAGTGTCGGGGTGTACTTGGGTGTCAGGTGTGCCTGGAGTATCAGGAGTGTGCCTGGGGTTTCAGAGGTGTGCCTGGGGTGTCAGGTGTGTAGGGGTGTCAGTGGGTGCCTGGGTGTCAAGGTGTGCCTGGCAGTGTCAGGTGTGCCTGGGAGTGTCAGAGGTGCCTAGATGTGGAGGGTGCCTGGGAATCAGAGGTGTACCTGGGAGTGTCAGAGGTGTGGGTGTCAGGGTGCCTGGGGTGTCTGGGGGTGCCTGGGGTCTCAGGTGTGCCTGGGGTGTGGGGGGGAGAACCAGGGAGTGTGGGGGTGTGCCTGGGGTTCAGAGGTGTGCCTGGGGAGAATCGGAGATGTGCCTGGAGTGTCATGGGTGCACCAGAATGTCGGAGGTGTGCCAGAGTGTCAGAGGTGAACCAGGGTGTCAGGGTGAACCGGTGTCTGAGGTGTGCAGGATTGTCAGGTGTGCCTGGGGATTATCAGTGTGCCTGGGATTGTCAGGGGCGTGCCTGGGGTGTGGAGGTGCAGGGTGTCAGTGGGTACCTGGGTGTGTCAGATGAGCCTGGCAGTGTCAGAGGTGTACCTGGGGGTGTCAGGGTGTGCCTGGGAGTGTCAGATGTGTGCCTGGGAGT
Source organism: Homarus americanus (assembly GCF_018991925.1). Taxonomy (NCBI): domain Eukaryota; kingdom Metazoa; phylum Arthropoda; class Malacostraca; order Decapoda; family Nephropidae; genus Homarus; species Homarus americanus. Next base: position 29,860 of record NW_024715682.1, on the reverse strand, counting down.
ATCGGAGATGTGCCTGGGGTGTCAGAGGTGCCTGGGATTGTCAGTGTGCCAGGGGGTGTCAGAGGTGAACCAGAGAGTGTCAGAGTTGAACCAGGGAGTGTCTGGTGTGCCGGAGGTTTCGGAAGTGTGCCTGGAGTATCAGGTGTGCCTGGGGTTTCAGAGGTGTGCATTGGGGGTGTCAGGGGTGTGCTGGGTGTGGTGGGTGCCTGGGGTGTCAGAGGTGCCTGGGGTGTCAGGGGTGTACCAGGGGTGTATCCTGGGTTCTGGGAGTGTTCGGAGGTGTGCAGGGTGTCGGATGTGTGCCTGGGAGTGTCGGTGTGGCAGGGGAGTGTTGGAGGTGTGCCTGGGGTGTCAGGTGAACCAGGGAGTGTCAGAGGGTACCTGGGAGTGTCAGAGGTGTGCCTGGCTATCGGAGGTGTGCCTGGAGTGTGGAGGTGTGCAAGTGTCAGAGGTGGCTGGGGTATGAGAGGTGTATCTGGGGAGTGAAAGGGGTGGCACCAAGTGTCAGAGTTGTTGGCAGGGCGTCAGGTGTGGCACAGAGTCAGAGATACCGGAGTATTAGAGGGTGTACCTGGGTGTCAGTGGTTTAGACCTTGAGGTGTACCTGGAGGTGTCAGAGTGTGCACAGGTGTCAGGAGTGTTCCTGGTGTCAGGGGCCTGGGTGTAAGATGTGTGCCTGGGGTGTCTGGGGTGTGCCTGGGGTGTCTGGGGTGTGCCTGGGGGTGTCAGAGGTGGGGAGTGTCTGGGGAGTGTGCCTGGGGTGTCAGAGGAGTGCCTCATTGTGTCAGAGGTGTGCCTGGGAGTGTCTGGGAGGTGTGTGCCTCGGGCGTCAGAGGTGTGCAGGAGTGTGGGGGGTGTGCCTGTGAGTGTCAGGGGTGTGCCTGGGAGTGTCAGGGGGAGAACCAGGGAGTATCCAGGTGTACTGGGGAGTATCAGAGATGTGCCTGGGAATATCGGAGGTGTGCCTGCAATTCTTGAGAGGTGTGCCTTGCAAGGGTGTCCGGAGATGTGCCTGGGGAGATGTCACAGGTGTGCAGGTGTCGGTGGTGTGCCTGGCGGTGTGGGAGGTGTGCCTGGGTTGTCAGGGGTGTGCCTGGTGTCAGGGGTGTGCCTCGGGGGTGTCGGGGTGTGCCTGGGGTGTCAGGAGTGTGCCTGGGAGTGTCTGGGAGTGTTCCAGAGTGTCTGGGGTGTATCTGGAGATTATCGGAGGTGTGCCTGGGTGTCAGGAGGCGTGCCTGGAATTATCCAAGGGCGTGCCTGGGGTGTCAGGGTGTACCAGCAGAGTCTCAGTGGAGTGCCTGGGTGTGTGTCAAGGTGTACCTGGCAGTGTCAGAGGTGTGCCTGGGGGGGTGTCAGAGAGGTGTGCCTGGGAGTGTCAGAGGGTGAATCAGAGTGTCAGATGTGAACCAGGGGGAGTGTCTGGGGTGTGCCTTAGAATTATCAGGAGGTGTACCTGGGGTATCGGAGGTGTGCCTGGGGTTCAGAGGTGTGCCTGGGAGTGTCCAGAGGTGTACCAGGGGTGTCAGTGGAGTGCCTGGGGAGTGTCAAGGTGTGCCTGGCAGTGTCAGGAGGTGTGCCTGGGTGTCAGAGGTGCCTTGGGTGTCAGAGGGAGTGCCTGGGGAGTATCAGAGGTGTGCCTGGGGTGTCAGAGGTGTGCCTGGGGAGTGTGTCAGAGATGTGCCTGGGAGTGTCACAGGGGTGTGCCTGGGGTGTCTCAGGTGTGCCTGGGGAGTGTCAGGAGAACCAGGGGGTGTAAGAGGGTGTGCCTGGGAGTTTCAGAAGTGTGCCTGGGAGAATCGGAGATGTGCCTGGGGTGTCATAGGTACGCCTGGGGAGATGATCGGAGGTGCCAGGGGTGTCAGAGGTGAACCAGGGGGTGTCAGGGGTGGGGCAGGGGAGTGTCTGAGGTGGCCTGGGAGTATCAGGTGTGCTTGGGGAGTATCGGAGGTGTACCTGGGATTGTCAGAGGCGTGCCTGGGAGTGTCAGAGGTGTGCAGGGGAGTGTCAGTGGAGTACCTGGGTGTGTCAATGGTGTGCCTGGCAGTGTCAGAGGGCACCTGGGGTGTCAGAGGTGTACTGGGGAGTGTCAGATGTGCCTGGGGTATGGGAGATGTGCCTGGGGTGTCAGAGGTGTGCCTGGGATTGTCAGAGGTGTACCAGGGGTGTCAGAACCCCAGAGAACAGAGTGTCAGAGTTGAGCCAGGGGAGTGTCTGAGGTGTGCCTGGGAGTTTCAGGTGTGTGCCTGGGGTTTCGGAGGTGTGCCTGGGAGTTTCAGAGGTGTGCCTGCAGAGTGTCAGAGGTGTACCCAGGGAGTGTCAGTGGAGTACCTGGGAGTGTCCAAGGGTGTGCCTGGCCGTGTCAGAGGTGTATCTGCTGGGGAGTGTCGGAGGGGGTACCTGGGAGTGTCAGGGGTGTGCCAGGAATGTCGGTGGGTGCCTGGGAGTGTCAGAGGTGTACCTGGGGTATCAGAGGTGTACCTGGGATTGTCAGAGGTGCCTGGGAATATTAGAGGTGCATCTGGGGAGTGTCTCTTGGGTGTGCCTGGGAGTGTCAGAGGTGTGCAGGTGAGGTGGTGTGCAGGTGTCAGGGTGGCAGGCGGTGTCAGGATGTGCCTCAGGTGTCACAGGTGTTGCCTTAGGTGTCTGGGGTGTGCTTATAGGTGTGGGGAGAACCAGCGGTGTGGGGTGTGCCTGGGTGTGTCAGAGTGTGCCTGGGGTGTCAGGTGTGCCTGGGGTGTCAGGAGGGTGAGACCAGGTGCCAGGGATGAACCAGGGGGAGTGTCTAGGGAATGTGCCTGGGAGTATCAGGTGTGCCTGGGGTATCGGAGGTGTGCCTGGGAGTGTCAGTCTAGTGCCTGGGGTGTCAAGGTGTTCATGGCAGTGTCAGAGGTGTACTTGGGGGTGTCAGGAGAGTGTGCCTGGGGAGTGTCAGGGTGTGCTTGGGGAGTGTCGGAGGGGCACCAGAGTGTCAGAGGTGTGCCAGGAATGTTCAATTAGTGCAAGTGTCAGAGGTGTGCAAGTCAGGAGGTGCCTGGGAGTGTCAGAGGTGTGCCAGGGGATGTCAGTGGAGTGCCTGGGTGTCAGGAGGTGTGCCTTAAGAATTATCAGAGGTGTGCAGGTGTCAGAGGTGTGCCTGGGGTGTCAGGGGTGTGCCTGGGGTGTGTCTGGGGTGTGCCTGGGGTGTCAGAGGAGTGCCTGGGGAATGTCAAGGTGTGTTTGGGGTGTCTGGGGTGTGCTGGGGAGTGTCAGAGGTGTGTGCACACAGGAGTGACAGTGGTGTACCTGGGGTGTCAGGGGTGTGCCAAGCAGGTCAGAGATGTGCCTGGGGAGTGTCTGTGGTGTGCATGGGGTGTCTGAGGGTGTGCCACCCAAGGGTGTCAGGGGAGAACCAGGGTGTAAGAGGTGTGCCTGGGGTGTCAGAGTGTGCTTGGCGCGTGTCAGAGGTGTGCCTAGGTGTCAGAGGTGAACCAGGGGTGCCAGAGATTGAACCAGGGGGGAGTGTCTGGGGTGTGCCTGGGGAGTATCGGAGGTGTGCCCTGGCAGTATCGGAGGTGTACCTGGGAGTGTCAGTTGTGTACATGGGGAGTGTCAGAGGTGTGCCTGGGGAGTGTCAGAGGGTACCTGGGGCGTCAAGGAGTGCCTGGTGGGAAGTTAGGGAATGTACCTGTGGTGGTGTCAGTGGTGTGCCTGGGGAGTGTCAGAGGGGTGTGCAGTGTCACTCGTGTGCCAGATAGTATCAGAGTGGCCTGGAAGGTGTCAAAGGTGTGCCTGGGGTGTCAGGAGGTGTGACTGGGGTGTCGGAGGTGTGGCTCAGGTGTCAGGAGTCGCCAGTGTCAGAGGTGTGCCTGGGGATGTCAGGGAGGTGTGCCTGGGGTATCAGGGAGTTGTGCCTGGGGTGGTCAGTGGTGTGCATGGGAGTGTCAGAGTGTGCCTGGGTGTGTCAGGAGGTGCCTGGGACGTCAAGGGTGTGCCTGGTGGGAGTTGGGAGGTGTACCTGGTGAGTGTCAGTGGTGTACCTGGGAGTGTCAGAGGTGTGCCAGAGTGTCACTCGTGTACCTGGGAGTGTCAGAGGTGTGCCTGGAAGTGTCAAAGGTGTGCCTGGGGAGTATCAGAGGTGTAACTAGGTGTGTCAGGTGTGACTGGGGAGTGTCAGAGGTGTTCCTGGGAGTGTCAGAGTGTGCATAGGAGCGTCAAGGGTTCCTGGTAGGAGGTTAGAGGTGTGCCTGGGGTGTCAGTGGTGTGCCTGGGAGTGTCAGAGGGTGTGCAGGGGTGTCACTCGTGCCTGGGGTGTCAAGGTGTACCTGGAAGTGTCAAGGTGTGCCTGGGGAGTATCAGAGGTGTAACTAGAGTGTCGGAGGTGTAACTGGGAGTGTCAGAGGTGTGCCTGGGAGTGTCAGAGGTGTGCCTGGGAATGTCAGAGGTGTGCCTGGGAGTATCAGAGGTGTGCCAGGGAGTGTCAGTGGTGCCTGGGGAGTGTCAGAGGTGTGCCTGAGTGTCAGAGGTGTGCCTGGGGGTGTCTGGGGTGTGCCAGAGGTGTGGGGTGCCTGGAGGTGTCAGAGCTGTGCCTGGGTGTCGGGCTGTACCAGGGGTGTCAGAGGAATCTGGGGTGTCGGTGGAGTGCCTGGGGTGTCAGGGTGAACCTGGAAGTGTCAGGGTTTACCCTGGGGTGTCAGAGGTGTGCCAGGGGTGTCAGTGGCGCACCTGGGGGTGTCAAAGGTATACCTGGGAGTATCGGAGGTGTACCTGGGATTATCAAGGTGTAACTGGGAGCGCCAGAGGTGTGCCTTGGAGTGTCGGAGATGTGCCTGGGATGTCACACGTGGACCAGGGAGTGTCAAGGTGTGCACAGCAGTGTCAGAGGGTGTGCCTGGGGTGTCAGAGGTATGCCTGGGGAGTGTCAGGGAGGTGTACCTGGGGAGTGTCAGATGTGTGCCTGGGAGTGTCAGGGGTGTGCCTGGGGAGTGTCAGGGTGTGCCAGGGAATGTCAGTGGGTGCATGGGGTGTCAGGGCGTACCTGGGGTTATCAGAGGTGTACTGAGTGTCAGAGTTGCTAGTGTCGGGGTGTAGCGTGTCTGGGGTGGTAGCAAGTTGTCAGGTGGAGGTGTGTTGGGGATGGTCGGGTTGTGCTGGGAGTGTCAGAGGTGTACCTAGTGACAGTGGTGTGCCTGAGGTGTCAGGTGTGCCTGGCAGTGTCAGGGATGTGCCTGAGGTGTCTGGGGTGTGCCTGGGATGTCTGGGGTGTGCCTGGGTGTCGTGGAACCAGGTGTAAGGTTGGCCCGGGGTGTCAGGTGTGCCTGGCAGGTGTCAGAGGTGTGCCTGGGGTGTCGGTGCCTGGAAGTGTCAGAGGTGTGCCTGGGTATCAGGGTGTCAATGGGGATGTCATGGGTGTGCCTGGGGTGTCAGGGGTGTGGCTTGGTGTCAGGGTGTGACTGGGAGTGTCAGTCTAGTACAGAGTGTCAAGGTGTACCTGGGAGTCAGGGGTGTGCCTGGTAGTGTCAGTGGTGTGCAGGTGTCAGAGGTGTGCCTGGGAGTGTCACTCGTGTGCCTGGGGAGTGTCAGGTGTGCCTGGAAGTGTCAGAGGTGTGCCTGGGAGTATCAGGGGTGTGCCTGGGGAGTGTAGGTGTGGCTTGGGTGTCAGGGGGTGTGACTGGGAGTGTCGGAGGTGTACTGGGAGTGTCAGAGGTGTGCCTGGGGTGTCAGAGGAGTGCCTGGAGTGTCAGAGGTGTGCCTGGAGTGTCACTCGTGTGCCTGGGATTGTCAGAGGTGTGCAAGTGTCAGAGGTGTGCCTGGGGTATCAGATTGTGCCTGGGGTGTCAGGGTTGTGCAGGTGTCAGTGTGAGCACTGGTGTCAGGTGTGGCTGGGGTGTCAGAGGTGTGCAAGGTGTCAGGAGGTGTAGCTGGGATGTCAGAGGTGTGCCTGGGGTGTGGGGTGTGCCAGGGGTGTCAGTTAGATTGCTGGGGTGTCAGAGGTGCTGGGGTGTCAGGCTCTGCCTGCTGGGGTGTCGGAGGTGTGCCAGGTGGTGTGAGAATGCCAGGGTGTCAGTGGGTACCTGGGAGTGTCAGAGGTGTACCTGGGGTGTCAGAGGTGTGCCTGGGAGTGTCAGAGGTGTGCCAGGGAGTGTCAGAGGGTGTGCCTGGGAGTGTCAAAGATGTGCCTGGGGTGTCTGAGGGTGTGCCTGGGGAGTGTCAGGGGTGTGCCTGGGTGTGGGGAGACAGGGGTGTGGGGTGTGCATAGGTGTCAGAGGTGTGCCTGGGTGTCAGGTTGCAGGTGTCAGAGGTGTGCCAGGGGTGTCAGGTGGACAGAAGGGGTGTCATGGTGATCCAGGGGAGTGTCTGGTGTGGGGATTATCGGAGGTGTACCTGGGGAGTATCAGAGGTGTGCCTGGGGGTGTCAGAGGTGTGCCTAGGGTGTCAGAGGTGTGCCAGGGAGTGTCAGTGGAGTGCCTGGGTGTCAAGGTATGCCTGGGAGTATAGGGAGGTGTGTGCCTGGGATTTATCAAGGTGTACCTGGAAGTGTAGGGTGTGCCTGGGGTGTGGTGTGCCTGGGAGTGTCAGAGGTGTAACCTGGAGTGTCAGGAGGGTTGTGCAACAGAGTGTCAGGGGTGTGCCAGGGTGTCAGTGGGTGCCTGGGTGTCAGAGGTGTGCCTGGATGGTCAGGAGGTGTGCAGGTGTCAGATGTGCCTGGGGTGTCAGGGGTGCCTGTAAGAGTTGTCTGGGGTGTGCCTCGGGTCAGGGGAGTGACAAGTGGAGTGTGGGGTGTGCCTAAGGTGTGGGGAGGTGTGCCTGGGGTCGGAGTTTGCCTGGAGTGTCAGAGGTGTACTGGAAGTGTCAGAGGTGTTCCTGGGGTGTCATTGGTGTGCCTGGGAGTGTCAGAGGTGCCTGGGAGTGTCAGGGTGTGCCGGAGTATCAGAGGTGTAAATGGGAGTGTCATGGGTGTGCCTAGGAGTGTCAGGGTGTAACTGGGGTGTCAGGTGTGACTCAAGTGTCAGAGGTGTGTGAGTGTCAGAGGTGCAAGTGTCAGAGGTATGGGGTATCAGGAGGTGTGCCTGGGAGTGTCAGAGGTGTGGCCTGGGAGTGTCAGGAGATGTGCTGGGTGTCTGAGTGTGTGTAAGGAGTGTCTGGTGTGCCTGGGTGTCAGGGCCAGAGACCAGGGGAGTGTGGAGGTGTGCCTGGGGTGTCAGAGGTGTGCGTGGGAGAATCAGGAGTGTAGGTGTCAGAGGTGTTCAGGGGAGTGTCAGAGGGTAGACAGGGGAGTGTCAGATGTGAACCAGGGAGTGTCTGAGGTGTGCCTGGAGTATCGGAGTGTGCCTGGGAGTGTCAGAGGTGTGCCTGGGGAGTATCAGGAGGTGTACCAGGGGTGTCAGTGGAGTGCCTGGGTGTGTCAAGGTTACTGGCAGTGTCAGAGGTGTGTGTCAGAGGTGTGTGCTTGCAAGGTGTCAGAGGTGTGCCTGCCAGAGTGTCAGGGGTGTGCTGGGGTTGGTGGGGTGCCTGGGGTGTCAGAGGTGTGCAGGTGTCGAGGTTGTGCCAGGGGTGTCCTGGTGCCTGGGGTGTCGGAGGTGTGCCTGGGGTGTCAGGATGTGTGCCTGGGTGTCAGAGGTGTGGCAGAGTGTTGGGGTGTGCCTGGGGTGTCAGGTAGACCAGGGAGTGTCAGAGGAGTACCTGGGGTGTCAGAGGTGTACCTGGCACTATCGGAGGTGTGTGGGGAGTATGGAGGTGTGCCTGGGGTGTCAGAGGTGTGCCTGGGAGTTATGAGAGGTGTATCTGGGTGTAGGGGTGTGCAAGTGTCAGGGGTTGTGACTCAGGACGTCAGGTGTGACTGAGAGTGTCAGAGGATGCCTGGGGTGTGGAGGTGTGCCCGGGTGTCAGAGTGGTTTGCAGGTGTCAGAGGTTGGTAGCAGGTAGTCGGAGGTTGTCATAGAGTGTCAGGAGAGTGTCAGGAGTTGGTACCTGGTGTCAAGGTGTGCCTGGGAGTGTCTGGGGAGTGTGCCTGGGTGTCTGGGGTGTGCCAGGGTGTCAGGGAGGAGACCAGGGAGTGTGGAGGTGTGCCAGGGTCAGGGGTGTGCTGGGTGTCGGAGATTTGCCTGGGAGTGTCAGAGGTGTGCCAGGGGGTGTCAGGGGTGTACCAGGGAGTGTCATAGGTGATCCAGGGAGTTCTGAGGTGTGCCTGGGAGTATCAGGTGTGCAGGGTATCAGAGGTGTGCAAGTGTCAGGTGTGCCTGGGGTGTCAGAGGTGTGACCAGGGGTGTCAGTGGGTGCCTGGGGTGTCAAGGGGTATGCAGGGAGTGTCGGAGGTGTGCCTGGGTTGTCAAGGTGTGCCTGGGAGTGTAAGGCTGTGCATAGGTGTCAGGTGTGCAGGGGGTGTCAGAGAGATGCCTGGGGAGTGTCAGGGGTGTGCCTGCGGGAGTGTCAGGTGTGCCAGGGGTGTCGGTGGGCCTGGAGGTGTCAGAGGTGTGCCTGGGGAATGTCAGAGAGGTGTGCCTGGGGTGTCAGATGTGCCTGGGGTGTCTGAGGTGTGCCTGGGGTGTCTGGGGTGTGCCTCAGGTGTGGGGAGGGCAAGTGGAGTGTGGAGGTGTGCCTAGGTGTGGTGTGCCTGGGGTATCGGGAGGTTTGCCTGGGAGTGTCAGAGGTGTGCCTGAGTGTCAGGGTGTGCCAGAATTGTCATTGGTGTGCCTAGGTGTCAGAGGTGGCAAGGTTAATCAGAGGTGTGCCTGGTGACCAGGTGTGAAGTGGAGTGTCATGGGTGTACTGGGGTGTCAGAGGTGTGACTGGGGTGTCGGAGTGTGCCTGGGTGTCAGAGGTGTGCCTGGGGTGTCAGAGGTGCCTGGGGTGTCAGAGGTGCCTGGGGTATCAGGGTGTGCCTGGGAGTGTCAGAGGTGTGCCTGGGGTGTCAGAGATGTGCCTGGGGGTGTCTGAGGTGTGCCTGGGAGTGTCTGAGTGTGCCTGGGAGTGTCAGGGCAGAACCAGGGAGTGTAAGAGGTGTGCCTGGGTGTGTCAGAGGTGTGCGTGGGAGAATCAGGAGATGTACCTGGGGAGTGTCAGAGGGTGTTCAGGGGAGTGTCAGAGGTGAACCAGGGGTGTCAGATGTGAACCAGGGTGTCTGAGGTGTGCCTGGAGGTATCAGGTGTGCCTGAGGTGTCAGGGTGTGCCTGGGGTATCAGAGGTGTGCCAGGGGTCAGTGGGTGCCTGGGTGTGTCAAGGTGTGCCTGGCAGTGTCAGAGGTGTGCCTGGGGGTGTCAGAGGTGTGCCTGGGGTGTCAGAGGTGTGCTGGGGTGTCAGGGGTGTGCTAGGGGTGTTGGTGGGTGCCTGGGGTGTCAGAGGTGTGCCTGGGGAGTGTCAGGGGGTGCCAGGGAGTATCCTGGTGCCTGGGGTGTCGGAGGTGTGCCTGGGAGTGTCGGATGTGTGCCTGGGGTGTCAGAGGTGTGGCAGGGAGTGTTAGAGGTGTGCAAGTGTCAGAGTGAACCAGGGAGTGTCAGAGGTACCTGGAGTGTCAGAGGTGTGCACTATCGGAGGTGTGCCTGGGTGTTGGGTGTGCCTGGGGTGTCAGGGTGTGCCTGGGGTATGAGAGGTGTGTCTGGGGTGTAAGGGGTGTGCACCAGGGTGTCAGGGTGTAACTGGGAGCGTCGGAAGTGTAACTGGGAGTGTCAGAGGAATGCCTGGGAGTATTAGAGGTGTGCCTGGGAGTGTCAGTGGTTTACCTGGGAGTGTCAGAGGTGTGCCTGGGAGTGTCAGAGGTGGCTGGGAGTGTCAGGTGTTCTGAGAGTGTCAGGGGTGTGCCTGGGGAGTGTGGAATGTGTGCCTGGGGTGTCTGGGGTGTGCCTGGGGTGTCTGAGGTGTGCCAGTGTCAGAGGTACTCGGTGTGTGCAGAGGTGTGCCTGGAGTGTCTGAGGTGTGCCTCGGGCGTCAGAGGTGTGCCTGGGAAGTGTTGGGGGTGTGCCTGAGGAGTGTCAGGGGTGTGGCACAGGGTGTCAGGGGGGAGCCAGGGAGTATCAGGAGGTGTGCCTGGGGTTTCAGAGGATGTGCCTGGGGATATCGGAGGTGTGCCTGGGTGCTGAGAGGTGTGCCTGAGGTGTCGGAGATGTGCCTGGGGAATGTCTGGGTGTGCTACAGGTGTCAGGGTGTGCCTGGCGGTGTCAGGTGTGCCTGGGGTGTCAAGGTGTGCCTGGGGAGTGTCAGAGGGTGTGCCTGGGGTGTCAGGGGTGTGCCTGGAGTGTCAGGGGTGTGCCTGGGGTGTCGGGGTGTGCCCTGGGGTGTCTGGGGTGTTCCAGGGAGTGTCTGGTGTATCTGGGGTGTGAGGTGCAAGTGTCAGGCGTGCCTGGAAGTATCAGAGGGCGTGCAAGTGTCAGGGGTGTGCCAGCGGTGTCAGTGCCTGGGTGTGTCAGGGGTGCACTGGGTGTCAGAGGTGTGCAGGTGTCAGAGGTGTGCCTGGAGATGTCAGAGGTGAGATCAGAGGAGTGTCAGATGTGAACCAGGGGGTGTCTGGGGGTGTGCCTGGGGTATCGGAGGTGTGCCTGGGGTGTGGTGTGCCTGGGGTTTCAGAGGTGTGCCTGGGGTGTCAGAGGTGTGCCAGGGGTGTCAGTGGTGCCTGGGGTGTCAAGGTGTGCCTGGGTGTCGAGGTGTGCCTGGGGTGTCAGAGAGTGCCTTGGAGTGTCAGAGGGTGCCTGGGGTATCAGAGGTGTGCCAGTGTCAGAGGTGTGCAAGTGTCAGAGATGTGCAAGTGTCTGGGGTGTGCAAGTGTCTCAGGTGTGCCAGTCAGGGAGGAGCCAGGGGTGTGGGGGTGTGCCTGGGGTTTCAGAGGTGTGCCTGGGAGATCAGATGTGCCTGGGGTGTGGGTGCCTGGGGGATGTCAGGTGTGCCAGGGAGTGTCAGAGGTGAACCAGGGAGTGTCAGAGGTGAACCAGGGAGTGTCTGAGGTGTGCCTTGGGTATCGGAGGTGTACCTGGGAGTATCAGGTGTGCCTGGGATTGTCAGGGCGTGCCTGGGAGTGTCAGAGGTGTGCCAGGGAGTGTCGGTGGTGTACCTGGGTGAGTCAATGGTGTGCCTGGCAGTGTCAGAGGTGCAAATTGTCAGGGGTGTACACGGAGTGTCAGATGTGTGCCAGGTGTCGGAGATGTGCCTGGGGTGTCAGAGGTGTGCCTGGGATTGTCAGAGGTGTACCAGGGGAGTGTCAGAGGTGAACCAGAGAGTGTCAGGTTGAGACCGGGAGTGTCTGAGGTGTGCCTGGGGTTCAGAGTGTGCCTGGGGAGTATCGGAGGTGTGCCGGAGTTTCAGAGGTGTGCCTGGAGGTGTCAGAGGTGTGCCAGGAGTGTGGTGGGTGCCTGGGAGTGTCAAGGTGTACCTGGCGGTGTCAGGGGTGTACCTGGGGAGTGTCAGGAGGGTACCTGGGAGTGTCAGGGTGTGCCTGGGAGTGTCGGTGGTACCTGGAGTGTCAGAGGTGTACCTGGGGAGTATCAGAGTGTGCCTGGGGTTGTCAGAGAGTGCCTGGGGATGTCAGGAGTCTTGGGTGTCTCGGGTTGACAGGTGTCAGGGGTGTGCAAGTTGAGGTGGTGTTGCAGGTGTCAGGGGTGTGCCTGGGGTGTCAGGGATGTGTATCTGAGTGTGCAGGAGTGTGGGGTGTGCCTGGGGTGTGGGGGCCAGCAGGTGGAGGTGTACCTGGAGTGTCAGAGTGTAGGTGTGGGTGTGCCTGGGGTGTCAGGGGTGAACCGGGGTGCCAGAGATGAACCAGGAGTGTCTGAGGTGTGCCTGGGAGTATCGGAGGTGTGCCTGGGAGTATCGGTGTACCTGGGGTGTCAGTCAGAGTGCGCAGAGTGTCAAGGTGTACATGGCAGTGTCAGGTGTACTTGGGGGTGTCGGAGGTGGGCCAGGGGTGTCAGGAGGGGCACCTGGGGAGTGTCAGAGGTGCAAGGGAATGTCAGTGGAGTGCCTGGGGTGTCAGAGTGGCCTGGGGTATCGGAGGGGTGCCTGGGGTGTCAGGAGGTGTGCCAGGGAATGTCAGTGGAGTGCCTGGGGAGTGTCAGAGGTGTGCCTGGAGGTGTCAGGGTGTGCCTGGGGAGTGTCAGAGGTGTGCCTGGGGAGTGTCAGGGGTGTGCCTGGGGTGTCTGAGGTGTGCCTGGGGTGTCAGGAGTGCCTGGGAATGTCAGAGGGTGTGTTGGGGAGTGTCTGGGGTGTGCCTGGGAGTGTCAGGAGGTGTGCCTGGGTGTGACAGTGGTGTGCAGGTGTCAGGGTGTGCCAGGCAGTGTCAGAGATGTGCAAGGTGTCTGTGGTGTGCGTGGGGTGTCTGAGGTTGTGCCTGGGATTGTCAGGGAGACCAGAGTGTGGGGTGTGCCTGGAGTGTCAGGGTGGTGCCTGGCGTGTCAGGGAGGTGTGCCTGGGGTGTCAGGGAGGTGAACAGGGGTGCCAGAGTTGGACCAGGGTGTCTGGGGTGTGCCTGGGATTGTCAGGTGTGCCTGGCAGTGTCAGGAGGTGTGCCTGGGGTGTCAGTGGTGTGCATGGGGTCAGGAGGTGTGCCTGGGGTGGAGTGCCTGGGGAGCGTCAAGGGTACCTGGTGGAGTTAGAGGTGTGCCTGGTAGTGTCAGTGGTGTGCCTGGGGTGTCAGAGTGTGGCATTAGAGTGCTCAGTGGCGCAAGTGTCAGGGTGTAGGTGTCAAGGTGTGCACTGAGGTATCAGGAGGTGTGACTGGGGTGTCAGGTGTGACTGGTGTCAGGTGTGCCTGGAGTGTCAGGGGTGTGCTAGAGATGTGAGGTGTGCCTGGGGTATCAGGAGGTGTGCCAGGGAGTGTCAGTGGGTGTCTGGGGTGTCAGAGGTGTGCCTGGGGTGTCTGAGGTGTGCAGGATGTGGTGTCAAGGTGTCAGGCTGTGCGAGTGTCGTGTGCAGGGGAGTGTCAGAGGTTGCCTGGGGAGTGTCAGTGGGTGCCTGGGAGTGTCAGAGGTGAACCTGGGAGTGTCAGAGGTTTACCTAGGAGTGTCAGAGGTGTGCCAGGGTGTCAGTGGCGCACCTGGGATTGTCAAAGGTATACCTGGGGAGTGTCAGAGCACCTGGGATTATCAGGTGTGACTGAGGTAGGGGTGTGCAGGTGTCGGAGATGTACCTGGATGTCACGTGTGCCAGGGGTGTCAAGGTGTGCCTGGCAGTGTCAGAGGTGTGCCTGCAGGTGTCAGAGGTATGCCTGGGGTGTCAGAGGTGTGCCTGGGGGTGTCAGATGTGTGCCTGGGGTGTGGAGGAGTGTGCCTGGGGTGTCAGGGTATGCCAGGGAATGTCAGTGGGTACCTGGGAGTGTCAGGGGTGTGCCTGGGATTATCAGAGGTGTACTAGCAGTATCAGGAGGTGTGCCTGGGGTGTCAGAGGTGTGCATGGGGTGTCAGGGTGTGCCTGGGAGTGTCAGAGGGGTGCCTGGGAGTGTCAAAGGTGCCTGGGAGTTGAGGTGTGCCTGGTGGTGTCAGTGGTGTGCCTGGGGTGTCAGAGGTGTGCCTGGGTGTCCTCGTGTGCACAGTGTCAGGGGTGTGCAGGTGTCAGAGGTGTGCCTGGGGTCAGAGGTGTGCCTGGGGTGTCAGATGAGCTGGGAGTGTCAGGTGTGCCTGGGGTGTCAGAGGTGTGCCTGGGGTCGGGGTGCCTGGGGGTGTCATGGGTGTGCCAGGGGTGTGTCAGGTGGGTGCAGGGAGTGTCAGAGGTGTGCCTGGGAAGTGTCAGGCTGTGCCTGGGGTGTCGGGCTGTGCAGGGGTGTCAGAGGAATGCCTGGGGTGTCGGTGGAGTGCCTGGGGTGTCAGGGTGTGCCTGGGTGTCAGGGGTGTGCCTAGGGAGTGTCAGAGGTGTGCCTGGGGTGTCAGAGGTACCTGGGGTGTCAAGAGATGTGCCTGTGTCTGGGTGTGCAAGTGTCTGGGGTGTGCCTGGGGTGTCAGGAGAACCAGGGTGTGGGGAGGTGTGCCTGGGGTGTCAGAGGTGTGCAGGTGTCATGAGTTTGCCTGGGTGTCGAGGTGTGCTTGGAAGGTGTCAGGGTTAGCAGGGGTGTCAGAGGTGTGTGCCTGGGGAGTCGGAGGGTGCCTGGGGTATCAGGTGTGCCTGAGGTGTCAGAGGTGTGCCTGGGAGTGTCAGGAGGGTGTGCCAGGGGTGTCAGTGGAGTGCAGGGTGTAAGGTATGCCTGGGGTATCGGAGGTGTACCTGGGATTATCAAGGTGTACCTGGGGTGCCAGAGGTGTGCCTGGGGAGTGTCTGGGGTGTGCCAGAGGTGTATGGGGTGTGCCTGGAGGTGTGGGCTGTGCCTGGAGGTGTCGGTGTGCCAGGGGTGTCAGATGAATGCCTGGGGGTGTCAGGTGTGCCAGGTGTCAGGGTTGGCAGGGGTGTCGGTGGGTGCCTGGAGTCAGAGGTGATCTGGGGTGTCAGGTGTGCCAGAGTTGTCAGAGGTGTGCTAGGAGATGTCAGAGGTGTGCGGTGTCAGATGTGCTTGGGGTTGTCTGGGGTGTGCCTGGGAGTGTCTGGGAGGTGTGCCTGGGGTTATCAGGGGAGGACAAGAGTGTGGAGGTGTGCCTAAGAGTGTCAGAGGTGTACCTGTGGTGTCGGAGATTTCCTGGGGTGTCAGAGGTGTGCCTGGAAGTGTCAGAGGTGTGCCTGGGGTGTCATTAGTGTGCCTGGGAGTGTCAGAGGTGCACCTGGAAGTGTCAGGAGGTGTACCTGGGGTATCAGAGGTGTAAATGGGAGTGTCATGGGTGTGTCAAAGTGTAGTGTCAGGGGTTGGCACAGGGGTGTCAGGTGTGACTGAGTGTCAGAGGTGTGCAGAGTGTCAGAGGTGCCTGGGAGTGTCAGGAGGTGTAGGTGTCAGAGGTGTGCCTGGGGTGTCAGAGGTGTGCCTGGGGTGTCAGGGATGTGCCTGGGGAGTGTCTGAGGTGTGCCTGGGGTGTCTGGGGTGTGCCTGGGGTGGCAGGGGGGGCAGGGTGTGGGAGGTGTGCCTGGGGTGTCAGAGGTGTGCCTGGGAGATCGGGATGTGCCTGGGGTGTCAGAGGTAGACCAGGGAGTGTCAGATGTGAACCAGGGAGTGTCTGGGGTGTATCTGGAAGTATCGGAGGTGTGCCTGGGAGTGTCAGAGGTGTGCCTGGGATATCAGAGGTGTGCCAGGGGTGTCAGTGGGTGCCTTGGGGTGTCAAGGTGTGCCTGGCGGTGTCAGAGGTGTGCCTGGGGTGGGGGTGTGCCTGGGTGTCAGAGGTGTGCCAGTTGTCAGGGGTTTGCTAGGGGTGTTGGTGTGGTGCCTGGGAGTGTCAGGGTGGTGCAGAGTGTCAGGTTCAGCAGGTATCCTGGGTGCCTGGGGGAGTGTCGGAGGTGTGCCTGGGGAGTGTCGGATGTGTGCCTGGGTGTCAGAGGTGTGCCTGGAGTGTCAGAGATGTGCCTTGGAGTGTCTGGGGTGTGCCTGGTGGTGTGGGGTGTGTCTTGGGGATGTCAGGGGAGGGCCAGAGTGTAAGAGAGTGTGCCTGGGGTGTCAAGTGTGCCTGGGAGTGTCAGAGGTGTGCCCAAGTGTCAGAGGTGAACCAGGGAGTGCAGAGGTGAACCAGGGGGTGTCTGGGGTGTGCAGGAGTGTCAGGTGTGCCTGGGAGTGTGGAGGTGTGCCTGGGGTGTCAGTCTGGTGCCTGGGTGTCAAGGTGTGCCTGGGAGGTGGGGAGGTGTGCCTGGTGGTGTCAGTGGTGTGCCTGGGGTGTCAGAGGTGTGCCTGGGGTGTCACTCGTGTGCTGGGGTGTCAGAGGTGTGCATGGAGTGTCAGAGGTGTGCCTGGGGTGTCAGGGGTGTGCCTGGGAGTGTCGGGGTGTGCTGTGGAGTGTCAGGTGTGGCTGGGGTGTCAGGTGTGACTGGGGAGTGTCAGAGGTGTGCCTGGGGTGTCAGAGGTGTGCCTGGGAGTGTCAGAGGTGTGCCTGGGAGTGTGAGGTGTGCCAGGAGTGTCAGTGTGTGCCAAGTGTCAGAGGTGTGCATGGGAGTGTCAGGAGTGGCACTGGGAGTGTGGGGAGTGTGCCAGGGGTGTCAGGAGGATGCATGCAGTTGGTGGAGTGCAGAGTGTCAGGTGTGCAAGTGTCAGAGGTGTGCCTGTTGTCAGAGGTGTGCCAGGGGTGTCAGAGGTGTGCCTGGGATTGTCAAGATGTGCCTGGGGTTGGCGAGGTGTGCCTGGGTGTCTGGGGTGTGCCTGGGGTGTCAGGAGACCAGGGGTGTGGGGGTGTGCCAGGGTCAGGAGTTGTGCCTGGGGTGTCAAGATGTGCCTGGGGTGTCTGGGGTGTGCCTGGGGGTGTCTGGGGTGTGCCAGAGTGTCAGGGGAGAACCAGGGGAGTGTAGAGGTGTGCCTGGGGTGTCAGAGGTGTGCCGGAATTGTCGGAGTTTGCCTGGGAGTGTCAAGGTGTGCCTGGGGAGTGTCAGAGGTGTGCCAGGGGGTGTCAGGAGGTGAACCAGGGGTGTCATGGGTGAACCAGGGGAGTGTCTGAGGTGTGCCTGGGGTGTCAAGGTGTGCCTGGGGTGAATCAGAGGTGTAGGTGTCAGAGGTGTGCCTAGGGTGTCAGGGGTGTGCCAGTGTCAGTGGGTGCCTGGGGTGTCAAGGTATGCCTGGGGATTATCGGAGGTGTGCCTAGGATTATCAAGGTGTGCCTGGGGTGCCAGAGGTGTGCCTGGGGGTGTCTGAGGTGTACAGAGGTGTGTGGGGTGTGCCTGGAGTGTGGGGCTGTGCCAGGGTGTCGGAGGTGTGCCAGGGGGTGTCAGAGGAACACCTGGGAGTGTCAGATGTGTGCCTGGGAGTGTCAGGGGTGTGCCAGAGTGTCAGTGGGTACCTGGAGTGTCAGAGGTGTATCTGGGAGTGTCAGGGGTGTGCCTGGGAGTGTCAGAGGTGTGCCTGGGGAATGTCAGAGGTGTGCCTGGTGTCAGATGTGCCTGGGTGTCTGGGTTGTGCCTGGGGTGTCTGGGGTGTGCCTGGGGGTGTCGGGGAACAAGAGTGTAGAGGGTGTGCCTAAGGTGTCAGAGGTGTGCCTGGGGGTATCGGAGATTTGCCTGGGGAGTGTCAGAGGTGTGCCTGGAAGTGTCGAAGGTGTGCCTGGGGGTGTCGTTGGTGTGCCTGGGGTGTCAGAGGGTGCACCTGGAAGTGACGAGGTGTGCCTGGGAGTATCAGAGGTGTAAATGGAGTTGTCGTTGTGCTAGGGTGTCGGTGTGGCTGGAGTGTCGGAGGTGTAACTGGGAGTGTCAGAGGTGTCCTGGGATGTCAGAGGTGCCTAGAGTGTCAGAGATGCCTGGGAATTAATCAGGTGTGCCTGGGAGTGTCAGAGGTGTCTGGTGTCAGAGATGTGCCTGGGGTGTCTGTGGGGTGTGCCTGCAAGTTGTCTGTGGTTGTGCCTGGGTGTCAGGGGAGAACCAGGAGTGTAGGAGGTGTGCCTAGGTGTCAGAGGTGTGCCTGGAATCGGAGATGTGCCTAGGTGTCAGAGGTGAACCAGGGGTGTCAGATGTGAACCAGGGGAGTGTCTGAGGTGTGTCTGGAGTATCAGGAGGTGTGCCTGGGGTGTCAGGGTGCCTGGGGTATCAGGGGTGTGCCAGGGGGTGTCAGTGGAGTACCTGGGTGTGTCAAGGTGTGCCTGGCAGTGTCAGAGGTGTGCCTGGGGTGTGGGGAGTGTGCCTGGGGTGTCAGAGGTGTGCCAGGGGTGTCAGGGTTTACTAGGGGGTGGTGGGTGCCTGGGAGTGTCAGGGGTGTGCCTGGGGTGTCAGGGGTGTGCCAGCAGTGTCCCTCAGAGTGCCTGGAGGTGTCGGAGGTGTGCCTGGGAGTGTCAGAGATGTGCCCCAGGTGTCTGGGGTGTGCCTGGTGGTGTCTGGGGTGTGCCTGGGGTGTCAGGGAGGAACCCAGGAGGTGTGGGGTGTGCCTGGGGTGTGTCAGGGGTGTGCCTGGGGTGTCAGGTGTGCCTGGAGTGTCAGTTGAGTACCTGGGAGTGTCAGGGTGTACCTGGGAGGTGAGGTGTGCCTGGGAGTGTCAGTGGTGTGCTGGGGTGTCAGAGGGTGTGCCTGGGGTATCAGGTGTACCTGGGAGGGTCAGAGGTGTGCCTGAGGTGTCAGAGGTGTGCCAGGGGTGTCAGAGATGTGCCTGAGTGTCAAGGTGTGCAAGAGTGTCAGGGGTGTGCCTGGGTGTCAGGAGGTGTACCGGTGTGGGGTGTGCAAGGTGTCAGGTGTGCAGGGTGTCAGGGGTGTGACCAGGGGTGTCATGGGTGAGGACCAGGGGGTGTCTGAGGTGGTGCCTGGGGTGTCAGGGGTGTGCCTGGGGTGTCAGGAGGTGTGCCAGGTGTCAAGGTGTGCCTGGGGTGTCAGGTGTGCCAGGGGTGTCGGTGGTGCCTGGGGTGTCAAGGTGTGCCTGGGAATTGTCAGAGGTGTGCCTGGGAGTGATCAAGGTGTGCCTGGGGTGTCAGGAGGTGTGCCTGGTGTCTGAGGTGTGCAGAGGTGTCATGGGGGTGTGCCTGGAGTGTGGGGCTGTGCCTGGGGTGTCGGAGGTGTGCAGGGTGTCAGAGAATGCAAGTGTCAGAGGTGTGCAAGTGTCAGAGTGTGCCTTAAGTGTCAGGGTGTGCCTGCAAGAATGTCAGAGTTGGTACAGAGTGTCGGATGTGCCTGGAGTGTCTGAGGTGTGCCTGGGGTGTCTGAGGTGTGCCTGGGTGTCAGGGAGGGCAGAGTGTAAGGTGTGCCTGAGGTGTAGGGGTGTGCCTGGGGTGTCAGAGGTGTGCCTGGGAGAGTGGAGATGTGCCTGAGGTGTCGAGGTGAACCGGGGTGTCAAGATGTGAACCAGGGATTTCGAGTGTACTGGGGTGTCAGGAGGTGTGCCTGGGGTGTCAGAGGTGTGCCTGGGAGTTATCAGAGGTGTACCAAGGGGAGTGTCAGTGGTGTACTGGGTGTGTCAAGGTGTACCTGGGTGTCAGAGGTGTACCTGGGGGTGTCGGGGGTGTGCCTGGGATTGTCAGAGGTGTGCCTGGGGTGTCAGGGGTTTACAGGGGTGTGAGGTGGAGTGCACAGGTGTGGGGTGCAGAGTGTCAGGGGTGTGCCAGGAGGTGTCCTGGTGGCTAGGTGTGGAGGTGTGTATGGTCAGGGTGTCCTGGGTGTCAGAGGTGTGCCTGGTGGTGTCTGAGGGTGTGCCTGGGGTGTCGGGGAGGGCAGGAGGTGGAGGTGTGCCTGGGTGTCAGGTGTGCCTGGGGTGTCAGAGGGCACTGGGGTGTCAGGGTGGACCAGGGTACTGGGGGTGAACCAGGGAGTGTCTGGGGTGTGGGTATCGGAGGTGTGCCTGGGGAGTATCAGGAGGTGTGCCAGGTGTCAGGTGTGCTGGGGAGTGTCAGTTAGTACCTGGGGTGTGTCAGGTGGCCTGGGAGAGTGAGAGGTGTACCTGGTGGTGTCAGTGGTGTGCAAGTGTCAGGGAGGTGTGCCTGGGTGTCTCGCTCATTGTGCCTGGGGTGTCAGAGGTGGCCTGGAGTGTCAGGGTGTGCCTGGGATTGTCACAGGTGTGCCTGGGAGTGTCAGAGGGTGTGCAGCTAGGTGTCAGGTGTGCCTGGGGTGTCAGGTGTGGGTGTCAGGGGTGTGCTGCAGAGTGTCAGTGTGCCTCAGGATGTCAGGGTGTGCCTGGGGTGTCGGAGGTGTGCCAGGGGTGTCAGAGGGATGCATGGGGTGTCAGTGGAGTGCCTGGGGAGTGTCAGAGGTGTGCCTGGGGTGTCAGAGGTGTACCTGGGGAGTGTCAGAGGTGTGCCAGGGAGTGTCAGAGGTGTGCCTGGGAGTGTCAAAGTGCTGGGGTGTGGTGGCCTGGGAGTGTCAGGGGTGAACCAGGGGTACAGAGTGTGCCTGGGAGTGTCAGGGGTACCAGGGTGTCAGGTTACCTGGGAGTGTCAGAGATTGTGCAGAGTGTCAGGGGTGCCAGGGTGTCAGAGGTGAGCCAGGGAGTGTCTGAGGTGAACCAGGGAGTGTGTCTGAGGTGTGCCTGGGGTGTCGGAGTGTGCCTGGGGTATCAGAGGTGTGCCTGGGTGTCAGAGGTGTGCCTAGGGGTGTCAGAGGTGTGCCAGGGGTGTCAGTGGGTGCCTGGGGGTGTCAAGGTATGCCTGGGGTATCAGGTGTGCCTGGGATTATCAAGGTGTGCCTGGGTGCCAGAGGTGTGCCTGGGAGTGTCTGGGGTGTGCCAGAGTGTATGAGGTGTGCCTGGAGTGTAAGAGCTGCCTGGGGAGTGTCAGGTGTGCCAGGGTGTCAGGAATACCTGGGGTGTCAGAGGTGTACCAAGTGTCAGAGTGTACCAGGGAGTGTCAGTGGGTTACCTGGGAGTGTCAGAGGTGTGTCTGGAGTGTCAGGGTGTGCAAGGGTGTCAGGAGGTGTGCCTGAGATGTCAGAGGTGTGCCTGGGTGTCAGATGTGCCTGGGGTGTCTGGGGTGTGCCTGGGGTGTCTGGGGTGTGCCTGGGGTGTCAGGGAAGGGAACCAGGGAGTGTAAGAGGTGTGCCTAAGAGTGTCAGAGGTGTGCCTGGGAATTGTGAGTTGCCTGGGGTGTCAGAGGTGTGCCTGGAAGTGTCAGGGGTGTGCCTGAGGGTGACATTGGTGTGCCTGGGGTGTCAGAGTGCACCTGGAAGTGTCAGAGGTGTGCCTGGGATTATCAGAGGTGTGGCTAGTGTCATGGGTGTGCCAGGTGTCAGGGGGTGTAAATGGGGAGTGTCGGAGGTGTGACTGGGAGTGTCAGAGGTGTGCCAGTGTCAGAGGTACCTGGGAGTGTCAGAGGTGCCTGGGGTATCAGAGGTGTGCCAGGTGTCAGAGGTGTGCCTGAGTGTCAGAGATGTGCCTGCCGAGTGTCTGGGGTGTGCCTGAGAGTGTCTGGTGCCTGAAGGTGTCAGGGAGAACCAGGGTGTAAGATGTGTGCCTGGAGTGTCAGAGGTGTGCCTGGGAGAATCGGAGATGTGCCTGGGAGTGTCAAAGGTGTGCCTGGGGGTGTCAGAGGGGTTCCAGGGAGTGTCAGAGAGGTGAACCAGGGAGTGTCAGATGTGGACCAGTGTCTGGGGTGTATCTGGAAGTATCAAGGTGTGGGAGTGTCAGAGGTGTGCCAGGGAGTGTCAGTGAGTGCCTGGGTGTGTCAAGGTGTACCTGGCAGTGTCAGAGGTGTGCCTGGGAGTGTCAGAGTTGTCGAGTGTGAGGTGTGCAAGTGTCAGGGGACAGGGTGGTGGGTGCCTGGGGTGTCAGAGGTGGTGCTGAGTGTCAGGGTGTGCCAGCAGTGTCCTGGAGTGCCTGAGGAGTGTCAGGAGGTGTGCCTGAGGTGTCGGATGTGTGTGCCTGGGGTGTCAGAGGTGTGCCTGGGGTGTCAGGTGTTACTGAGGTGTCAGGGGTGTGCTTGGGAGTGTCAAATGTGTGCACCAGGTGTCTGGGGTTGTGCCTGGGGTGTGGGGTGTGCTGGGGTGTCGGGAGGTGTACCAGGAGTGTCAGAGGTATGCCTGGGGGTGTCAGAGGTGTGCCGGGAGTGTCAGTCGTGTGCCTGGGGTGTCAGAGGTGTGCCTGGAAGTGTCAGAGGTGTGTGCCTGGGGAGTATCAGAGAGGTGTGCCTAGAGTGTCAGGGGTGTACCTGGGGTGTCAGGGTGTGCCTGGGGTGTCGGAGGTGTGCCTGAGGAGTGTCAGAGGTGTGCCTGGGTGTGGGGTGTGCAGGGGTGTCAGTGGTGTGCCTGGGGTGTCAGGGGTGTGCCTGGGGTGTCAGGGTGTGCCTGGGGTGTCAGTGTGCCAGGGGTGTCAGAGGATGCCTGGAGTGTCAGTGGAGTGCCTGGGGTGTCAGGGTGTGCCTGGGGAGGGTCAGAGGTGTGCCTCAGGTGTCAGAGGTGTGCCTGGGGAGTGTCAGGGAGAACCAGGGTGTCAGAGGTGTGCCTGGGGTGTCAGGATGTGTGCCTAGGGTGTCAGGGGTGTGCCTGGGGTGTCAGAGGTGTGCTAGGAGTGTCAGAGGTGTGGGGAGTGTCAGTGGTGCCTGGAGTGTCAAAGGTATGCCTGGGAGTGTCAGGAGGTGTGCCTGGGATTTATCAAGGTGTGCAGAGTGCCAGAGGTGTGCCAGGTGTCTGGGGTGTGCAGAGGTGTGAGGTGTGTCTGGAGTGTAAGGCTGTGCCTGGGGTGTCGGAGTGTGCCAGGGGTGTCAGGAGAATGCCTGGGGAGTGTCAGAGGTGTGCCTGGGGAGTGTCAGGGGTGTGCCTGGGGTGTCAGAGTGTATCTGGGAGTGTCAGGGGTGTGCCTGGGAGTGTCGGGGTGTGCCTGGGAATGTCAGAGGTGTGCCTGGGGAGTGTCAAGATGTACCTGGGGTGTCTGGGGTGTGCCTGGGGTGTCTGGGGTGTGCCTGGGGTGTCAGGGGGAGAGCAAGGGGAGTGTGGGGTGTGCCTAAGGTGTAAGGGGTGTGCCTGGGGAGTGTCAGAGGTGTGCCTGGGAGAATCAGAGATGGCCGAAGAGTGTCAGAATTGAACCAGGGGTGTCAGATGTGAACCAGAGTGTCTGAGGTGTATCTGGGTATCGGAGGTGTGCCAGTGTCAGAGTGTGCCTGGGGTGTCAGAGGTGTGCCAGGGGTGTCAGTGGTGCAGGTGTGTGTCAAGTTGCCTGGCAGGTGTCAGAGGTGTGCACAGGTGTGGGAGTGTGCCTGGGTGTCAGGGGTGTGCCAAGGGTGTCAGGGGTTTACTGGGGGTGTTGGTGGGTGCCTGGGGTGTCAGAGATGTGCCTGGGGAGTGTCAGGGGTGTGCCAGCGAGTATCCTCAGTGCCTGGGAGTGTCAGAGGTGTGCCTGGGAGTGTCAGAGATGTACTTGGAGTGTCTGGTGTGCCTGGTAGTGTCTGAGGGTGTGCCTGGGAGTGTCAGGGGAGAACCAGGGAGTGTAAGAGGTGTGCAGTGTCAGAGTTGACAAGGGTGTCAGAGGTGTGCAGGTGTCAGAGACCAGGGGGTGCTAGAGATTGAACCAGGGAGTGTCTGGGAGTGTGCTGGGATTGTCGGAGTGTTATGGGGTGTCAGGAGGTGTGCCAGGATTATCAGTGCTTGGAGTGTCAGTCTAGTGCACTGGGTGTCAAGGTGTGCCTGGAGTGGGGAGGTGTGCCTGGTGGTGTCAGTGGGTGTGCCTGGAGTTGTGCCTAGGGTTGTCACTCGTGTGCCTGGAGTTCAGGGGTGTGCCTGGAGTGTCAGAGGTGTGCCTGGGATTATCACAGGTGTGCCTGGGAGTGTCAGGTGTGCCTTAGGTGTCAGGGTGTGGCTGGGAGTGTCGGAGGTGTGACTGGGGTGTCAGGTGTGCAAGTGTCAGAGGTGTGGGTCTGGGAAGTGTGCCTGGGGTGTCAGTGTGCCAGGGGTGTCAGAGAGATGCATGGGGTGTCAGTGGAGTGGCTGGGGTGTCAGGGTGTGCCTGGGAGTGTCAGAGGTGTGCCTGGGAGTGTCAGAGGTGTGCCAGGGAGTGTCAGAGGGTGTACCAGGAGTGTCAAGGAATGTGCCTGGGGGTGACTAGGTGCCTGGGGTCTGGGGTGTGCCAGGAGTGTCAGGGGAGAACCAGGAGTGTAGGAGGTGTGCCTGGGAGTGTCAGAGTGTGCCTGGGGTGTCGGAGTTGCCTGGGGAGTGTCAGAGGTGTGCTTGGGTGTCAGAGGTGTGCAGAGTGTCAGTGAACCAGGGAGTGTCATGGGTGAACCAGGGGGTGTCTGGGGTGTGCCAGAGTTATCAGTGTGTATGGGAGTATCAGGAGGTGTGCCTGGGTGTCAGAGGTGTGCCTGGGGTGTCAAGTGTGCCAGGGTGTCAGTGGAGTGACTAGGGGTGTCAAGGGTATGCCTGAGATTATCGGAGTGTACCTGGGATTATCAAGGTGTGCCTGGGAGTGCCAGAGGTGTGCCTGGGGTTTCTGGGGTGTGCCAGAGGTGTGTGTGCCTGGAGTGTAGGCTGTGCCTGGGGTGTCGGAGGTGTGCCAGGGGGTGTCAGAGAATGCCTGGGGAGTGTCAGGAGTGTGCCTGGGAGTGTCAGGGGTGTGCAGGGGTGTCAGTGGGTGCCTGGGGTGTCAGAGGTGTATCTGGGGTGTCAGGGTGTGCCTGAGTGTCAGAGGTGTGCCTGGGATGTCAGGGTGTGCCTGGGGTGTCAGATGTGCCTGGGGTGTCTGAGGTGTGCCGGGGTGTCTGGGGTGTGCAGGGTGTCGGGAGAACCAAGGTTGAAGGTGTGCCTAAGGTGTCAGGGTGTGCCTGAGTTATCGGAAGTTGCCTGGGATTCAGAGTGTGCCTGGAGTGTCAGAGGTGTGCCTGGGGTTGACATTGGTGTGCCTGGGATCAGAGGTGCCTGGAAGTGTCAGAGGTGTGCCTGGGGTATTCAGAGTGTAAATGGGAGTGTCATGGGTGGCTTGGAGTGTCAGGGTTGTAAATGGGGAGTGTCGGAGTGTGACTGGAGTGTCAGAGGTTGTGCCTGGGTGTCAGAGGTAGCAAGTGTCAGAGGGTAGCATGGGAGTTCAGAGGGTGTGCAAGTGTCAGGTGGTGCAAGTGTCAGGGATGTGCAAGTTGTCTGAGGTGCCTGGAGGTGTCTGGGGTGTGCCTAGGGGTGTCAAGGGAGACCAGAGTGTAAGACGTGTGCCTGGGGTGTCAGAGGTGTGCCTGGGAGAATCGGAGATGTGCCTGGAGTGTCAGGTGTGCCTGGGGTGTCAGAGGGGTTCCAGGGAGTGTCAGAGGTGAACCAGGAGTGTCAGATGTGAACCAGGGGAGTGTCTGAGGTGTCTGGAAGTATCGGAGGTGTGCTTGGGAGTGTCAGAGGTGTGCCTGGGGAGTATCAGGGGTGTGCCAGGGGAGTATCAGTGGAGTGCCTAGGTGTGTCAAGGGTGTGCCTGGCAGTGTCAGAGGTGGCACCTGGGGTGTCAGAGGTGTGCCTGGGGTGTCAGGGTTTACTAGAGTGTTGGTGGAGTGCCTGGGGTGTCAGAGGTGTGTGCCTGGGGAGTGTCAGGGTGTGCCAGCAGTGTCCTGGTGCCTGGGAGTGTCGGAGGTGTGCCTGGGGTGTCGGATGTGCCTGGGGAGTGTCAGAGGTGTGCCTGGGAGTGTCGGAGGTGTTGCAGAGTGTCAGAGGTGTGCCTAGGAGTGTAAGATGTGTGCCTGGGGTGTCTGGGGTGTGCCTTGGAGTGTCTGAGGGTGTGCCTGGGGTGTCAGGAGGTGTGCCTGGGAGTGTCAGAGGTATGCCTGGGGTGTCAGAGGTGTGCCTGGGAGTTTCAGAGGTGTGCCTGGGGAGTTCGGAGATGTGCCAAGTGTCAGGGGTGTGCCTGGGGTGTCAGAGGTGTGCCAGGGGTGTCAGAGTGAACCAGAGTGTCAGATGTGAACCTGGAGTGTCAGGAGGTACCTGGGAGTGTCAGAGGGTGTGCCAGGGATGTCAGTGGAGTGCCAGGGTGTCAGGAGGTGTGCCTGGGAGTGTCAGAGGTGTGCCTGGGGAGTGTCAGAGGTGTGCCTGGGTGTCAGGGGTGTGTGCAGAGTGTCTGAGGTGTAACCTGGGGAGTGTCAAGGAGTACTTGGGAATGTCAGAGGTGTATCCTGGGAGTGTCTTGGGTGTGCCTGGGGTGTCAGAGGTGTGCCTGGGAGTGACAGTGGAGTATCAGGGTGTGCCTGGCGGTGTCAGAGATGTGCCTGGGGGTGTCTGAGGGTGTGCCTGGTGGTGTCTGGGGTGTGCCTGAGGGGGTGCAGGGAGAACCAGGGTGTAGAGGTGTGCCAAGTGTCAGAGTGTGCCTGGAGGTGTCAGAGGTGTGCCTGAGAGTGTCAGAGGTGAGACCAGGGGTGCCAGAGGTGAACCAGGAGTGTCTGGGGTGGCCTGGAGTATCAGGAGGTGTGCCTGGGATTGTCGGAGGTGTGCCTGGGGTGTCAGTCTAGTAACTGGGAGTGTCAAGGTGTGCACCAGGAGTCAGAGGTGTGCCTGGGAGTGTCAGTGGTGTGCCTGGGGAGTGTCAGAGGTGTGCCTGGGGTGTCACTCGTGTACCTGGGGAGTGTCAGAGTGTGCCTGGAAGTGTCAGGGGTGTGCCTGGGGTATCAGAGGTGGCCTGAGGTGTCAGGGGTGTGCCTTGGAGTGTCAGGGGTGTAACTGGGAGTGTCAGGAGGTGTGACTGGGGAATGTCAGAGGTGTGCCTGGGAGTGTTGAGGTGTGCCAGGGGAGTGTCAGTGGAGTGCCAGTGTCAGGGTGTGATAGGTGTCAGGCTGTGCCGGAGTGTCAGGTGTGCAGGGATGTCAGGAGAATGCATGGATGTCAGTGGGATTACTTGGAGTGTCAGAGGTGTGCCTGGGAGGTCAGAGGTGTGCCTGAGGTGTCAGAGGTGTGGCAGGGAGTGTCGAGATGTGCCTGGGGAGTGTCAAGATGTGCCTGGGGAGTGTCTGGGGTGTGGGGAGTGTCAGGGGAGAACCAGGGGTGTAAGAGGTGTGCCTGAAGTGTCAGAGGTGTGCCTGGGAGTATCGGAGATTTGGGGAGTGTCAAGGTGTTCCTGGGAGTGTCA
The DNA here is from genome assembly GCF_018991925.1 of Homarus americanus. Classification (NCBI taxonomy): domain Eukaryota; kingdom Metazoa; phylum Arthropoda; class Malacostraca; order Decapoda; family Nephropidae; genus Homarus; species Homarus americanus. The sequence continues at coordinate 3,438 of NW_024715682.1, read as the reverse complement.
GAGGTGTGCCAGGGGGTGTCAGAGGTGAACCAGGGGTGTCATGGGTGAACCAGGGAGTGTCTGGTGTGCCTGGTATCGGAGGTGTGCCTGGGGAGTATCAGGGGTGTGCCTGGGGTGTCAGAGGTGTGCCTAGGAGTGTCAGAGGTGTGCCAGGGAGTGGTGGGTGCCTGGGGGTGTCAAGGTATGCTGGGTATCAGGTGTACCTGGGATTATCAAGGGTGTGCCTGGGGTGCAGAGGTGTGCCTGGGGGTGTCTGAGGTGTGCCAGAGGTGTGGGGTGTGCCTGGAGGTGTAGGCTGTGCCTGGGGTGTCGGAGGTGTGCCAGGGGTGTCAGAGGAATGCCTGGGAGTGTCAGAGGTGTGCCTGGGAGTGTCAGGGGTGTGCAGAGTGTCAGAGGTGTATCTGGGGAGTGTCAGGGGTGTGCCTGGGGAGTGTCAGGGGTGTGCCTGGGAATGTCAGAGGTGTGCCTGGGGTGTCAGATGTGCCTGGGGTGTCTGAGGTGTGTGCCTGGGGAGTGTCATAGGAGTGTCAGGGGGAGAACCAGAGTGTAGAGGTGTGCCTAAGGTGTCAGGAGGTGTGCCTGGGGTATCAGGTTGCAGGAGTGTCAGGTGTCCTGGAGTGTCAGGGTGTGCCTGGGGTGTCATTGGTTGTGCCTGGGGAGTGTCAGAGGTGCACCTGGAGTGTCAGAGGTGTGCCTGGGGTATCAGAGGTGTAAATGGGAGTGTCATGGGTGTGCCTAGGGTGTCAGGGGGTGACTGGGAGTGTCAGAGGTGTAACTGGGGGTGTCAGGGTGTGCCTGGGAGTGTCAGAGGGTACTGCAGGTGTCAGAGGGAGTCCTGGGAGTATCAGAGGTGTGCCTGGGAGTGTCAGGGTGTGCCTGGGGTGTCAGAGATGTGCCTGGGAGTGTCTCAGGGTGTGCCTGGGTGTCTGAGGTGTGCCTGGGGTGTGGAGGAGAACCAGGGTGTAGAGGTGTGCCTGTGGTGTCAGAGGTGTGCCTGGGAGAATCAGGAGATGTGCCTGGGGAGTGTCAGAGTGTGCCTGGGGTGTCAGAGGGTTCAGGGGTGTCAGAGGGGTGAACCAGGGAGTGTCAGATGTGAACCAGGGTGAGTGTATCTGGAAGTATCGGAGGTGTGCAGCCAGGTGTCAAGGTGTGCCTGGGGTATCAGAGGTGTGCCAGGGGTGTCAGTGTGCCTGGGTGTGTCAAGGTGTGCCTGGCAGTGTCAGAGGTGTGCCTGGGGGTTGTCAGAGGTGTGCCCAGGGTGTCAGAGGTGTGCCTGGGGTGTCAGGGGTTGCTAGGGAGTGTTGGTGTGGTACCTGGGGTGTCAGAGGTGTGCCTGGGAGTGTCAGGGGTGTGCAGTGAGTATCCTGGGTGCCTGGGATGGTCAGGTGTGCCTGGAGTGTCGGATGTGTGCAAGTGTCAGGGTGTGCCTGAGTGTCAGGATGTGCAGCTAGTTGTCTGAGATGCTGGTGGTGTCTGGGGTGTCTCTGGGAGTGTCAGGGAGAACCAGGGAGTGTAAGGTGTGCCTGGAGTGTCAGAGGGTGTACCAGGTGTCAAGGTGTGCTAGGTGTCAGAGGTGAGACAGGATGCAGGGGTGAGACCAGGGAGTGTCTGGGGTGTGCCTGGAGTATCAGGTGTGCCTGGGTATCAGGAGGTGTGCCTGGGTGTCAGTCTAGTGCCTGGGGAGTGTCAAGGTGTGCCTGGAGTGAGAGGTGTGCCTGTAGTGTCGTGGTGTGCCTGGGGTGTCAGAGGTGTGCCTGGGGTGTCCTCGTGTGCCAGGAGTGTCAGAGGTGTGCCTGGAGGTGTCAGAGGTGTGCCAGGTGTCAGAGGTGTGCCTGGGGTGTCAGGGTTGTGCCTGGGGATGTCAGGGAGTGTGACTGAGTTGTCGAGATGTGGCACCAGAGTGTCAGAGGTGTGCCTGAGTGTCAGGTGTGCCTGGGATGTCAGGGTGTGCCTGGGGTGTGGGGGCGTGCCAGGGTGTCAGTGGAGTGCCTGGGGTGTCAGGGGTGTGCAGGGGTGTCAGGCTGTGCCTGGGGTGTTGGAGGTGTGCAGGGGGTGTCAGAGGGCCATGGGGTCGGTGGTGCCTGGGGTGTCAGAGGTGTGCCTGGGTGTCAGAGGTGTGCCTGGGGAGTGTCAGAGGTGTGCAGGGGTGTCAGAGGTGTGCCTGGGGAGTGTCAAAGATGTGCCGGGGTGTCTGGGGTGTGCAAGTGTCAGAGGGTGTGCCTGGGTGTCAGGAGTGTCAGGGGTGTGTGGGTGTGGGGAGGTGTACCAGGGTGTCAGGGGGTGAACCAGGGGTGTGTGAACCAGGGAGTGTCTAAGGTGTGCAGGAGTATCGGAGGTGTGCCTGGGGGTATCAGAGGTGTGCCTGGGAGTGTCAGAGGTGTGCCTGGGAGTGTCAGAGGTGTGCCAGGGAGTGTCAGTGGAGTACCTGGGAGTGTCAAGGTAGCCTGGGGATATCGGAGGTGTGCCTGGGATTATCAAGGTGTGCCTGGGGAGTGCCAGAGGTGTGCCTGGGATTGTCTGAGGTGTGCCAGAGGTGTATGAGGTGGCCTGGAAGTGTAGGCTGTGCCTGGGGTGTCGGGAGGTGTGCCAGGGGTGTCAGAGGAATGCCTGGGTGTCAGAGGTGCACAGTGTCAGGGTGTTCCAAGTGTCAGTGGATGCCTGGAGTGTCAGGGGTGTACCTGGGATGTCAGAGGTGTGCCAGGGGTGTCAGATGTGCCTGGGGTGTCTGAGGGTGTGCCTGGGAGTGTCTGGGGTGTGCCTGGGGTGTCAGGGGAGAACCAGGGGAGTGTAGAGGTGTGCCTAAGAGTGTCAGAGTGTGCCTGGGAGTATCGGAGATTTGCCTGGGAGTCAGGTGTGCCTGGAGTGTCAGAGGTGTGCCTGGGGTGTCATTGGTGTGCCTGGGGAGTGTCAGAGGTGCACTGGAAGTGTCAGAGTGTGCCTGGGGTATCAGAGGGTAAATGGGTGTCATGGGTGTGCCTAGGGTGTCAGGGGTGTGACTGGGGAGTGTCAGGAGGTGGCAACTGGGGTGTCAGAGGTGTGCCTGGGGTGTCAGAGGTGTAGGTGTCAGGGTACTGGAGAGTATCAGAGTGTGCCTAGAGTGTCAGGAGTTGTAGGTGTCAGAGATGTGCCTGGGGTGTCTGGTGTGCCTGGGGTGTCTGAGGGTGTGCCCAGGGTGTCAGGGAGAACAGGGGAGTGTAAGAGGTGTGCCTGGGGAGTGTCAGAGGTGTGCCTGGGAGAATCGGAGATGTACCTGGAGTGTCAGAGGTGCTGGAATTGTCAGAGGTTTCAGGGAGTGTCAGATGTGAACCAGGGGTGTCAGATGTGAACCAGGGAGTGTCTGAGGTGTATCTGGAAGTATCAGTGCCTGCTAAGTGTCAGAGGTGTACCTGGGAGTATCAGAAGTGTGCCAGTGTCAGTGGAGTGCCTGGGTGTGTCTAG
>NW_024715681.1:30279-59775 GCF_018991925.1 Homarus americanus | reverse complement strand
ATGCCTCCTCGTCTGATTGTCTGTTCTGTGTGTTGTCTTATTGGAAAACACAAAATAATACATTAATAATATTACTGTTATGTTTTAATTTCTGTCTTGAAAACAATTATTTGTCTACAGTCGGAATGTGTGTGTTAGGTAATTTCAATACTATCAACATTATTTTCACTTTATTTATTTCCGTAACACGCATCGTTTCCACGCATATTTTATTCACTTATCGTCGTCTGGCTTGTCTCACAAAGCCCAGGTCGGCGTAAATTAAGATCTGGCCCAGCTAATCGACTGCCGAATAATTTCACACTGGGGTTAAATGTCAATAACTACAATTTATGTGAAAATATGACATTTTACGACATTGGTAAATATGGTTAATTTGGTTTTGTTAAGGGCAATTGTGGGGAATGGTTAATGAGGAAAATAATTAGGGGCATATAATAAATAAACATATGAATTGGTCAAGTCTTGGAATATTGGAAATGAATGGAAATACAAACAATGTTCGGACAAAATGCCCACTGACACAGGACTAATGCACTGGTCATCAACACGGAAAGCCTGGACCATATGTGTGTGTATCAATAATAATAATAATAATAATTGTTTTGGCAGCCAGAATGAAAATATACAATATTTTGGGGAATGGGTTACGAATACAAATAAATATGAGTGTGACACAAATAAGGACATATAATAATTGATGGGGAAAACAACTACAGTCTCAACATATCAGTGTGTGTTTTAATGGGGAGGAATACACTGGATTTCATGTGTTATTTTACAATGGTTGGGAATTGGGTCAATTATAGCGATCAGTTCGTGCAATGCATGGGCTGGATGCGGTCGAAACTGGACCTGCGGCAGTGGTTTCTGCGTCGGGGATGGTGTGTAGCTTCTCACCAAATTTGCAGACGTGGTGATGGTTCAGTGTGTTGATGTTTTGATTATGGAGTAGGAATAACTGCACGTCCCTGTTTAATCCCTTCCAGTGTGTTAACCAGGTAGAGCATGAATGCATAAACACTGAGTGAGCAGGGAATGGACATTTGAACTGGAATGGACAAACACTGACGTGTGGTTTCCAATTGTTTGTTCATATGCCGAGTGTGAGCCTGTGGAATCAACCTGGAGTGTGAGCAAATGAAGGGGTGTATCAAATGGATGAGGTTGATGCACAAATTACGGTCTGGTATGGTTGATGGCGGGCATGTGTGTGTGTGTGTGTGTGTGTGTGTGTGTGTGTGTGTGTGTGTGTTAGGCAGAATGGTGAACTGGGCCAATCGACTGGGAAGAAAATATGGAAGACAAAGATGGCGGATGCAATATCCTTGAGGCCAAGGCTGGCGTCCGGCGGCGACGGCGGATCGCCGGGAGGCTGGCGATTTACTGGCAGGCAACAACGGCGGCGGTGATTTGCGGTACTGGGGCGGCGGCGATAATTCTGCGGCGTGATGGTGTCTTTGTCTGTTCCTGATGGTGCTGGTGGTAGCATCAGTGGCGATGTTTTGTGTTCCCTGGTGATGATGGTGGCGGATGTTCTTGATGGCGTTGGTGGCAGTGATATTACTGGTGGTGGTGATGGTGGATGAGGTGGTGTTCTTGGTAGTGGTGGTGGAGGTAGTGCACTGTATTTTGTCAATTGGTTGTTTTGTCTGTTCATTTTGTTATCTTAATATCTTTCGTTTGTTTTATCTTTCTAATAATTTTATTCAATATAGACAGTTCATTTTAATATTTCGGAATTATACCATAAATTATTTTATTCAATTAATGAAAACGTACATCAAAATCATCACCCTGAACGACATTTTGCCAAGACAACGAAAGCGAACAAACACGACAATAATTTTAATACATTTAGCGATTGGTTAACAGGACGGAAATAAAATTTTGTGATAAATATAATGGAATGCATCAATTACAATGGAAGTGTATAAATAATAATGAAAATTCTCAACAGGTGAATATAAATAATTAATAATGTTAATTAACGGACAGGTAATAACAGTAAATAGCAGCAAATGTTGAATAATTAATACCAATAATTTTGTGCACGTAACACTGTCTAATACTGTGCCTTTTATGATGACATGAGTGGGACACTGGTGAGTAATATTTTGACAGTCACACACACACACAGTCACACATCAACACAGTCATCACTCATCAACACATCAACACAGTCATCAACACAGTCATCATCATCAATAACACATCACTCCACCTAATGTCGTCGTCACTCGTCAGTCAGTCATCAGTCACAGTCACATCACAGTCAGTCAGTCACATCAACACACATCAATAATATCAAAATAGATTTACAGACACTGAAAATGGACACTGGCACACATAAAATCTCAGGGCAATGCAGATGGGTCTCAGGTGTAGGTTCCAGGCAGGTCTCAGTGCAGGTCTGCATGCAGGTCTCAGGGTGTGGTGGTCTCGGTGCAGGTCTCCAGGTGGTCTCAGGTGTAGGTTCTGCAGGAGGTCTCAGGGTGCAGGCTCCGGGTGGTGGTCTGTAGGTGTGGTGGTCTCGGTGTATGTCCAGGTGTGGTCCAGGTGCAGGTCTCAGGTGGTCTCTCAGGTGCAGGTCTGCAGGTCTCAGGGTGTTTCAGGCTGTATGCAGGGGTATTCTGGCAGGACCCGGTGTAGGGCTCAGGTGTAGGTCTCAGGTGTAGGCTCAGGTGTAGGTCTCCAGGTGTGTGTCTCTGGTGTGGTTTCAGGGTGTTTGCAGGGACGTTGGTTGCTAGGTGTAGGTCTCAGGTGTCCCTGTGGTGGTCTGGCGTGATCCAGGTGCAGGTCGGTGTGGCGGTGCAGGTCTCAGGTGCAGGCTCTGGGTGCAGGTCTCCAGGGTGTAGGTGTTCAGGTGCAGGCCCCTGTTGCAGGTCTCTAGGTGCAGGTCTCAGGTGTAGGCCTGGCAGGCTCCAGGCGTGGTGGCTCCAGGTCTCAGGTGTAGGTCTCCAGGTGTAGGTCTCAGGTGCAGGTCTCCAGGTGTAGGTCTCGGTATTGCTGCAGCTCAGGTGCAGTGGTCTCTAGGTGTAGGTCTCAGGTGTAGGCTCTGGTGCAGGTACAGGCAGGTCTCCAGGTGTAGGTCTCCAGGTGCAGGTCTCTAGGTGGCTCTCAGGTTTCCAGGTGTGGTGGTCTCAGGGTGTAGGTCTCTAGGTGTAGGTCTCCAGGTGCAGGTCTGGTGCAGGCTCCGGTGTAGGTGTCTAGGTGTAGGTCTCTCAGGTGCAGGTCTCAGGTGCAGGTTCAGGTGCAGGTCTCGGTGCAGGTCTCAGGTGCAGGCTTCAGGTGTGGTCTCAGGTGCAGGCTCCAGGTGCAGGCTCCAGGTGTCTAGGTGCGGTCTCTGTGTGGTCTCAGGTGCAGGTCTCCAGGTGTGGGTCTCCAGGCAGGCTCCAGGTGTGCTCCAGGTGTAGGTCTCCAGGTGTAGGTCTCCAGGTGCAGGTCTCAGGTGCAGGTTCCCAGGTGTAGGTTTCCAGGTGCAGGTCTTGCAGGTGCAGGTCTCCAGGTGCAGGCTCCAGGTGCAGGTGTTCGGTGTGTGGCCAGGTGTGCAGGTCTCCAGGTGCAGGTCTCCAGGTGTAGGCTCCAGGTGGTGGCTCCAGGCAGGTCTCCAGGTGCAGGTTCTAGGTGTAGGTCTCAGGTGTAGGTCTCAGGGTGTAGGCTCCAGGTGTAGGTCTCAGGTGTAGGTCTCTAGGTGCAGGCTCAGGAGGCCTCTAGGTGCAGGTCTCAGGTGCAGGTCTCAGGCAGGTCTGGTGTAGGGTCAGGTGCAGGCTCCAGGTGTAGGTTTGGCAGGTTTCAGGTGTAGGTCTAGGTGTGGTGGTTCAGGTGTAGGTCTCCAGGTGTAGGTTTCTAGGTGCAGGGCTCCTAGGTGTAGGTCCAGGTGCAGGTGTCTCAGGTGCAGGCTCCAGGTGCAGGTGTCCGAGGTGCAGGTCTCATGTGCAGGTGCCCAGGTGAGGTTCTCAGGTGCAGGTCTCCAGGTGCAGGCGCCCAGGTGCAGGTCTGGTGCAGGTGCCCAGGTGCAGGTCTGCGTGCAGGTGTCCAGGCAGGTCTGCGTGCAGGTGTTCAGGTGCAGGCCCCAGGTGCAGGCCCAGGTGCAGGTCTGCGGGTGTCCAGGCTGCTGCAGGTGTAGCCCAGGTAGGTCTCTCAGGCAGGTCTCAGGTGTGCAGGCCTGCGTGCAGGTGTCTGTGCACTGGTAGGTCTTGCGGGTGTAGGTGTCTGTGTGTCTCTGGTGTAGGTGTAGGTCTGCGTGAGGTGTGTAGGTCTCAGGTGTAGGTGTTCAGGTGTGGTGGTCTGTGTAGGTCTCAGGTGCAGGTGTTCAGGTGTAGGTCCAGGTGCAGGTGTCAGGTGGTGGTCTCCAGGTGTAGGTGTTCAGGTGTAGGTCTCAGGTGTAGGTGTCCAGGTGTGTGGTTCAGGTGTAGGTCTCAGGTGTAGGTGTTTAGGGTGTAGGTGTTTCATGGATGCAATACCAGGGAGCTGTATGGTGAGTGTACCATGGAAGGTGATTTCAATTAATTAATACAATTACTACTGGAAGGCACACTGTTGAATAACACTACTGCATGAAACAGACAGTGAGACAGAGCTGCAGAGTGTAACTCATGGGAAGAGGGAGGAGGAGTGGAGGATGGTTCACCTCGTCTGTCTCGGTCTCACGGTGGTGGTGGCGCTGGTGTACGTGGCGGTGGTGGCGTGCGCGGCGGCGGCGGCGGCGGCGGCAGCAGCAGGCGGCGGCGGCGGTGGCGGCGGCGAAGCAGCAGCGGCGGCGGCAGCGGCGGCGGCAGCGGCGGCGGCAGCAGCAGCAGCGACGGCGGCGGCGGCTGGCAGCATGACGGCGGCGGCGGCGGCGGCAACGGCAGCGGCGGCGGCAGCAGCAGTGGCAGTGGTGGCGGCAGCGCGCAGCGGCGGCGGCAGTGGCGGCGGCAGCAGTAGCAGCGGGCGGGTGGCGGCGCATGCGGCGGCGGTGGTGGCGGCGGCAGCAGCAGCGGCGGCAGTGGCGGCGGCAGTGGTGGCGGCAGCGGCGGCGGCAGCAGCAGCGGCGGCAGTGGCGGCGGCAGTGGCGGCGGCGGTCAGCAGCGGCGGCAGTGGCGGCGGCAGCAGGTGGCGCGGCGGCAGCAGCAGCGGTGCGCATTGGCAGCAGCAGCGGCGGCGGTGCGGTGGTGGCGGCAGTGGCAGCTGGCGGCGGCAGCAGCGGCGCAGCGGCGGCGGCAGCAGCATGGCAGCGCGGCGGCAGCGGCGGCGGCAGTGGCGGCGGCAGCAGCAGCAGTGGCGGCGGCGGTGGCGGCGGCGGCGGCAGCGGCGGCAGCAGCACAGTGGCAGTGGCAGTGGCGGCAGCGGCGGCAGCGGCGGCGGTGGCGGCGCAGCGGCGGCAGTGGCGGCAGCAGCAGCGGCAGTGGCGGCGGCAGCAGCAGCAGCGGCGGTGGCGATGGCGGCGGGTGGCGGCGGTGAGCAGCAGCGGCGGCGGCGGCGGCGGCGGAAGCGGTGGCGGCGGCAGTACAGTGGCAGCAGCAGCAGGCAGTGGCGGTGGTGGCGGCGGCGGTGGCGGTGGCGGCGGCGGCGGCGGCGGTGGCGAGTGGTGGCGGCGCAGCAGTGAAGTGGCAGCAGCAGCGGTGGTGGCGGCAGCGGCGGCGGCGGCGGCGGCGGCAGCGGCGGCAGCAGGCGGCGGCGGCGGCGGCGGCGGCAGCAGCAGCGGCAGCGGCGGCGGCGGCAGTGGCGGCGGCGGCGGCAGCGGCGGCGCCAGCGCGCGGTGGTGGCGGTGGTATAGTGGCGGCGGTGGTGGCGGCAGCGGCGGCAGCAGCAGCAGCGGCGGTGGCAGCAGCAGCAGCAGCGGCGGCGGCGTATAGCAGCAGCGGCGGTGGCAGCAGCAGCAGTGGCGGTGGTGGTGGCGGCAGTGGCGGCAGCAGCAGCAGTGGCGGCGGTGGCGGTGGCGGCGGCAGTGGCGGCGGTGGCGGCGGCAGTGGCAGCGTATGCAGCAGTGGCGGTGGCGGCGGCGGCGGCGGCGGCAGCGGCGGCGGCGGCGGTGGCAGCGGCGGCAGCAGCAGCAGCAGTGGCGGCGGCGGCGGCGGCGGCGGCGGCGGCGCATGGCGGCAGTGGCGGCAGCAGCGGGCAGGCGGCGGCAGCGGCGGCAGGCGGCGGCGGCGGCGGCGGCAGAAGAGAGCAGCGGCGGCGGCGGCGGCGGCGGCGGCAGCGGCGCATATGGCGGCGGTGGCGGCAGTGGCGGCAGAAAGAGCAGGGCGGTGGCGGTGGCGGCGCAGTGGCGGCGGCGGCGGCAGTGGCGGTCAGCAGCAGGCGGCGGTGGCGGCGGCGGCGGTGGCGGCGGCAGTGGCATATAGCAGCGGCGGCGGCGGCGGCGGCGGCGGCGGCAGCAGCAGCAGTGGCGGCGGCGGCGGCGGCAGCGGCGGCGGCGGCAGTGGCGGCAGCAGGAAAGAAGTGGCGGCGGCGCAGTGGCGGCAGCAGCAGCAGCGGCGGTGGTGGCGGCGGCGGCAGTGGCGGCGGCGGCGACGGCGAGGTGCAGCAGCAGCAGCGGCGGCGGCGGCGGCGGTGGCGGTGGTGGTGGCGGCAGTGGCGGCGGCGGCGGCGGCGGCAGCGGCGGCAGCAGCAGCAGCGGCGGCGGCGGCGGTGGCGGCGGCGCAGCGGCGGCAGGTATGGCGGCGGCGGCGGCGGCGGCGGCGGTGGCGGCGGCGGCAGCAGTTGGCGGCGGCGGCGGCGCAGGCGGCGGCGGCGGCGCGCATAGCAGCAGCAGCGGCGGCGGCGGCGGCGGTATGGCGGCAGCAGCAGGCGGCGGCGGCGGTGGCGGCGGCGGCGGCGGCGGCGGCAGCGGCTACAGCAGTGGCGGCGGTGGTGGTGGCGGCGGCGGCGGTGGCGGCGGCGGTGGCGGTGGTGGCAGAAGTGGTGGCAGTCAGTGGCGGTGGCGGCGGCGGCGGCGGCGGCGGCGGCGGCGGTGGTGGTGGCAGAAGGCAGTGGCGGTGGCGGTAGCGGTGGTGGCGGCGGCGGTGGCGGCGGCAGAAGAGTGGCGGCGGTGGTGGTGGCGGCGGCAGCAGCGGTATGGCGGCGGCGGTGGCGGCGGCAGTGGCGGTAGGCAGCGGCGGCGGCGGCGGCGGCGGCGGCGGCGGTGGCGGCGGCGTTGGTGGCAGTGGCAGCAGCAGAAGTGGCGGCGGCGGCGGCGGTGGCGGCGGCGGCGGCGGTAACAGCAGCAGCAGCGGCGGCAGCGGTGGCGGCGGCGGCGGTGGCGGCGGTGGCGGCAGTGGCGGCAGCAGCAGCGGCGGCGGTGGCGGCGGCGGTGGCAGTGGCGGCAGCAGCAGCAGTGGCGGCGGCGGTGGCGGCGGCAGTGGTGGCGGCGGCGAAGTGGTGGCAGCAGCAGCGGCGGCGGCGGCGGCGGCGGCAGTGGCGGCAGCAGCAGCAGCGGTGCGGTGGCGGCGGGTGGCGGTGGCGGTGGAAAGTGGCGGCGGTGCGAGCAGTGAGCGGGCGGTGGCGGCGGCGGCGGCGGCGGCGTGGCGGCAGCGGCGGCAGCAGCAGCAGCGGCGGCGGCGGTGGCGGCGCGCAGTGTACTGGCAGCAGCAGCGGCGGCGGTGGCGGCGGTGCAGGCGGCGGTGGCAGTGCGGCAGCAGCAGCAGCGGCGGCGGCGGCGGCGGCGGCGGCGGCGGCAGTGGCGGCGAAAGAAGAAAGAGTGGCGGTGGCGGTGGCGGCGGCATGCAGCAGCGGCGGCAGCAGCAGCAGCAGTGCAGGCGGTGGCGGTGGCGGCGGTGGCGGCAGCGGCGGCAGGGCAGTGGCGGCGGTGGCGGTGGCGGCGGCGGCGGCGGCGGCGTGCAGCAGCAGCAGTGGCGGTGGTGGCGGTGGCGGCGGCAGTGGCGGCAGCAGCAGCAGTGGCGGCGGCGGCGGGTGGCGGCGGTGGTGGCGAAGTGGTGGCGGCAGCATAGCGGCGGTAGCGCGGCGGTGAAGTGGTGGCAGTGGCGGCAGCAGCAGCAGCGGCGGTGGTGGCGGCGGCGGCGGTGGCAGTGGCAGCAGCAGTGGCGGCGGCGGCGCGGCGGCGGCGGCGGCGGCGGCAGTAGCAGTGGCGGCGGCGGTGGCGGCGGCGGCGGCAGGTGGCGGCGGCGGCGGCGGTGGCGGTGGCAGTGGTGGCAGCAGCAGTGGCGGCGGCGGCGGCGGCGGCGGCGGCGGCGTACAGTGGCGGTAGCAGCAGCAGCAGCGGCGGCGTGCGGCGGCGGCGGCGGCGGCGGCGGCAGGCGAGCGAGCAGCGGCGGCAGTGGCGGCGGCGGCGGTGGCGGCGGCGGCGGCGGCAGCGGCGGCAGCAGCAGCGGCGGCGGCGGCGGCGGCGGCGGCAGTGGCGGCAGCAGCAGCAGCGGCGGCGGCGGCGGCGGCAGTGGCGGCGGCGGCAGCGGCGGCAGCAGCAGGCAGCGGCGGTGGCGGCAGGCGGCAGCGGCGGCAGCAGCAGCAGTGGCGGCGGTGGTGGCGGCGGCAGCGGCGGCAGTGCAGCAGCGGCGGCGGTGGGCGGTGGCGGTGAGGCGGCGGCGGCGCAGCAGCGGCGGTGGCGCAGCAGTGGCGGCGGCGGCGCAGCAGGCGCGGTGGTGGTGCAGCAGTGGTGGTGGTGAGGTGGCGGTGGAGAGGCGGCGACGGTGGCGTAGCAGTGCGGCGGCGGCGGTGCAGTGAGTGCGGCGGTGGTGCGGCGGTGGCGGCGTAGCAGTGGCGGTGGCGGTGCAGCAGCGGTGGCGCAGGGGCGGTGGTAGAGGCGGTGGTGGTGGCGTGCAGCAGTGGCGGTGGCGGTGCAGTGAGTGGTGGTGGTGGAGTAGCAGGGTGGTGGTGAGGTGGTGGTGGTGGTGAGGTGGCGGTGGTGGCGGCGTAGCAGTGGTGGTGGTGGTGGTGTAGCAGTGGTGGTGGCGGTGCAGCAGTGCGGTGCAGGAGGTGGTGGTGGTGAGGCGGTGGATGGTGGTGTAGATGGTGGTGGTGGTGTAGAAGTGGTGGTGGTGGTGCAGTAGTGGTGGTGGTGGTGGCGGTGGTGGTGGCAGTGAGTGGTGGCGTCGGTGTAGCAGTGGCGGCGGTGGCGAGTGGCGGCGGTGCGGCGGCGGCGGCGGTGCGGTGGTGGTGGCGGTGCAGCAGTGGTGGTGGGTGAGTGGCGGTGGTGGTGGTGGTAGCTGGTGGCAGGAGGTGGCGGTGGTGGTGTTGCAGCAGTGGCGGCAGGTGAGGTGGTGGTGGTGAGTGCGGTGGCGGCAGTGTGGCAGCAGTGGTGGCGGTGGTGTTGCACTGGCGGTGGTGTTGTGGTGGCGATGGTGGTGTGATGGTGGCGGTGCAGGATGGCAGTGGGTGTAGTGGTGGTGGTGAGGTGGTGGTGGTGGGTAGTCAGTGGTAGTGGTGTAGTAGTGGTGCGGGTGGTGGTGTGGTGGTGGTGTAGCGGTGGTAGCAGTGGTGGTGGTGAGGTGGATGGTGGTGGTGAGAGAGGTAGTGGCAGTAATGGTGGTGGTGGAGGTGGTGGTGGTGGTGGTGTTGTAGTAGTGGTGGTGGTGCAGTAGTGGTGGTGGTGGAGGTGGTGTAAGGTGGTGGTGGTGTGGTGGTGGTGGTGGCGGCGGTGAGTGATGGTGTGGTAGTGGTGGTGGTGGTGCAGTAGTAGGTGGTGTTGTAGTAGTGTGGTGGTGGTGTAGTAGTGGTGGTGGTGGTGTAGTAGTGGTGGTGGTGGTGGTGTAGTAGTGGTGGTGGTGGAGGCGGTGGTGGTGGTGTTGTAGTAGTGGTGGTGGTGGTGTAGTAGTGGTGGTGGTGAGGTGGTGTAATAGTGGTGGTGGTGAGTGGTGTAATAGTGGTGGTGGTGTGGTGGTGGTGGTGGTGAGGTGGTGGTGGTGGTGGTGTAGTGGAAGTGGTGGTGGAGAGGTGGTGGTGGTGGCTGTTGTAGTAGTGGTAGTGGTGATGGTGGTGGTGATGGTGGAGTGATGGCAGTAGTGGTGGTGGCGAATGAATGGCTATTGGGGATGCTGGCTGTAGAAAAAGTAGTGATATTAGTAGTGGTAGTGCAGTGATGGTGATGGTGGTAGTAATGGTAGTGATGGAGTAGTAATGGTAGTGATGGTAGTAGTAATGGTAGATGGTAGTAGTAATGGTAGGGTAGGAGGGAAGTGAGGTAAGGTACCGTGGTGACTGAGTCATTATCGTGTGTGGTGTGTCTGGAGCGACAGGGGGTGAAAGGGACATTGAACATTACCATAATTTATCACTCTTCCTACTCCATCCTTTCCAATTTCCACCACTATCACCACTACTACCTCCTCGACACCAGCAATATATTACCTGCCTTACAAACTCAACACATTCACGCGGTAAAAACGAAGGAAAAATGTGTACCCATCCTCAATTATCTACACATGCATCTGAACTTTACTAATACAGACGTAAACAAAGCTCCAAGGGTTCAGGTCCGGCAGCTGTGGACCGGCGGGACAACAAACCCATTTCCGCGGGATAATTTTTCCTGGGGCCGACCACCTGGAGCCTGACCTACCTGTGGCACCTGCCAAACCTGGGCGAGGGGGGTGTGTGTGTGGTGAAGTGGGCAGGGGCATGGGAGGGTAGCGCGTGCCTATGTATACAGCTAGGGCACGGTCAAACACAAGCCAGTACTAGATGTTATACTGATGAATATTCAGTTTGTGGTCAAAAGGTTGGGATGACTGAACTTCTGATGGTAGAAAAAATACTTTAAAACAATACGAACCAAAACAGAGGACTACATCAACAGGGTTCACTGGAGACTAAGTCATTTTAAAACACTCTCAAACACTCTGGACAATTTAAAACTCTCCCAAACAAACAAACAAATTCTGCACACAGCGGTCGGAACTTTATTGTTAATATACCATAAGGATATTTTCAGTCACAGTTGGGTCAGTGAGGGTCAGGAACACATCTCATCCATCTCTCACCCACTATACATCTCTCATCCACTACACATCTCTCATCCTTCTCTCACCCACTTACATTATACACATCTCTCATCCATCTCTCAACCAATGCGCATCTCTCAACCACTACACATCTTTCATCCATCTCTCATCCACTAGACATCTCTCACCCACTACACATCTCTCATCCACTACACATCTCTTATCCATCTCTCACCCACTGCACATCTCTCAACCACTACACATCTCTCACCCAATACACAGCTCCCACCCATTACACATCTCTCACCCACTACACATCTCTCATCCACTACACATCTCTCATCCATCTCTCAACCAATGCGCATCTCTCAACCACACATCTCACCCACTACACATCTCAACCACTACACATCTATCTCTCTCACCCACTACACATCTCACCCACTACACATCTCATTCACCTCAACCACTACACATCTCTCATTCATCTCACCCACTACACATCTCTCAACCACTACACACATCTCACCCAATACACAGCTCCCACCCATTACACATCTCTCACCCACTACACATCTCATCCATCTCACTCACTACACATCTCATTCACTCAACCACTACACATCTCATTCCATCTCACCTACACATCTCACCCACTACACATCTCTCACCCAATACACAGCTCCCACCCATTACACATCTCTCACCCACTACACATCTCTCATCCATCTCTCACTCACTACACATCTCTCATTCACCTCTCAACCACTACACATCTCTCATTCATCTCTCACCCACTACACATCTCTCACACAACACACCCCTCATCCACTACACATCTCTCATCCACAACACATCTCTATCCATTCACCCACAACCCAACCCTAAACTGAGGAATGCACATTTTTGTGTGCAGCTTAGTGGACACACACACACACACACACACACACACACACACACACACACTCTTTAACGACTGGGTTTTGCTCTTAAGATGGTTGGGATTTTCTGAACCATGAAAAGCGAGATTATAATTATGTCAAAGGGGAAGAGGGAGGAGGCCGCGGTGTCTGATTGGCTATAATTTCCCTACCGACCAATCACGCGTAATCCTTCCCCCAAATTAACCAATCACGAGCAGACTGCTAACTATAACGTTTTAACTAACCAATCACGTGCAGATTATTGGTTATTATGATTCTGCTAACTGACCAATCACACACAGACAACTAGTTATTATCTGGCTGACCAATCACACACATAATGTCTCAGTCATTCAACCAATCACACACATATTCCTCAGTCATTTAACCAATCACACACACACAATGTCAGTCAGTTAACCAATCACAGGCAAGCTACTTCCCGACACTTCTAAAAATAAAAATAAATAAATAAATAAAATAAATAAAAATAAATAAATAAAATAAATCAATTTGGTCCCAAGAAAGAAAACTTTAACCTAAGAATTTTTTCCCTCAAGACAAACACAAAACAACAACAAAGGTAAATATTGTCAACAAATAATTAAGCAAACTATAGAGAAAGCGCGTATAACCTCACTATAATGGACAACGCAATACAGCTTAGAGACCTCCCTATAACGAAGACCACAACAATAAGAGCGGCCATTAATTTTCACGTTGAACGACTTCAGGTAAATTTTAATCTCACCCGAATTTCACGAAAGCGGTTCCACCCCCCTGGCCCTCTGCACCATAAGAGCCGTGTAGTGCCACTCACATGACCCGGAAATTAAAAAATAAAAAATAAAATCATCAATCACGGTGCAATAATCCGGCGGGTTTATTGGCGTAGGGGGCAGAGGTGTGTGGCGGGTTTGGGCGGGTTTTCTTACGGCTGGCCTTTCTGGTTGGCGGGTTTTTATAGCCCAACTTAAATTGGGGGTTTATTTACAGCTATGCCGGATTTGGCGCTTTCATGTGATCATCTAAGTCAGGTGTGTGTGTTCAACATTTTACCAGTCTATTATTAACACAGTCAAAGTCACTACAATCTAACAGTCTCCCTAAATACCTAATTTTATCTAGTTCCCTAATTAATTGAGTTCGATTGTTTTTAAGAGTGCCAAATGCCCTAAAACCCATCCCAACACGTCCCTTTAATACCCAAGACATATACCGTAACACACACTCAAACTGGCAGCCGTATTTTAGAAGATTGTAAATACCCAGCCTTTAAAAAAAATAAATAAAATAAATAAATAAATAAAATAATAAATAAATAAATATATAAAATCAATTCATAAAATAAATAAATAAATAACTAAATAAAATATATAAATAAAATAAATAAATAAATAAATTACGGGTATTTTCCTTGTTGTTGTAATTAAAATGAAGATAATTATTGCTGTTGGACTCTGACGCAGCCGACAGTAATATACTGTACACACGAGTCAGTCAGTCCTCATCGTACCAGCAGGTGAAGTGAGCCGTAGTACCAGCAGGTGAAGTGAGCCGTAGTACCAGCAGGTGAAGTGAGCCGTAGTACCAGCAGGTGAAGTGAGTAGGAGTACCAGCAGGTGAAGGGCTGTAGTACCAGCAGGTGAAGCGAGCCGCAGTACTACAGGTGAAGGAGCTGTAGTACCAGCAGGTGAAGGAGCCGTAGTACCAGCAGGTGAAGTGAGCCGTAGTACCAGCAGGTGAAACGAGCCGTAGTACCAGCAGGTGAAGCGAGCCGTGCGCACCAGCAGGTGAAGCGAGCTGAAGTACCAGCAGGTGAAGCGAGCCAGGTACCAGCAGGTGAAGTGAGCCGTAGTACCAGCAGGTGAAGTGAGCTGTAGTACCAGCAGGTGAAGTGGCCGTAGTACCAGCAGGTGAAGCGAGCCGTAGTACCCGCAGGTGAGCCAGCAGTACCAGCAGGTGAAGTGAGCTAGTACCAGCAGGTGAAGTGAGCTAGTACCAGCAGGTGAAGCGAGCTGTAGTACCAGCAGGTGAAGCGGGCTGTAGTACCAGCAGGTGAAGCTGAGCTGTAGTACCGTATGAAGTGAGTCGGCAGCATGTGGAAGCGAGTCAGTACCAGCAGGTGAAGTGAGCTGCAGTACCAGCAGGTGAAGCGAGCCAGTAAACGCAGGTGAAGTGAGCCGTAGTACCAGCAGGTGAAGTGAGCCGTAGGCAGGTGAAGTGGAGCTGTAGTACCAGCAGGTGAAGTGAGCCGTAGTACCAGCAGGTGAAGTGAGCCGTAGTACCAGCAGGTGAAGCGAGTGTAGTACCAGCAGGTGAAGCGAGAGTAGTACCAGCAGGTGAAGCGAGCTAGTACCAGCAGGTGAAGTGAGCCGTAGTACCAGAGGTGGAGTGAGCCAGTACCAGCAGGTGAAGGAGCCGTAGTACCAGCAGGTGAAGGAGCTGTAGTACCAGCAGGTGAAGGAGCTGTAGTACCAGCAGGTGAAGTGAGCCAGTACCAGCAGGTGAAGGAGCCAGTACCAGCAGGTGAAGCGAGCCGTAGTACCAGCAGGTGAAGGAGCTGTAGTACCAGCAGGTGAAGTGAGCCGTAGTACCAGCAGGTGAAGTGAGCCGTAGTACCAGCAGGTGAAGCGAGCTGTAGTACCAGCAGGTGAAGGAGCTGTAGTACCAGCAGGTGAAGTGGAGCTGGAGATTGAGCAGGTGAAGTGAGCCGTGGTACCAGCAGGTGAAGGAGCCGTAGTACCAGCAGGTGAAGGAGCCCAGTACCAGCAGGTGAAGCGAGCCGTAGTACCAGCAGGTGAAGGAGGCAGTACCAGCAGGTGAAGTGAGCTGTAGTACCAGCAGGTAGTGAGGCGAGCTGCAGTACAGCAGGTGAAGCGGAGCCGTAGTACCAGCAGGTGAAGGAGCCGTGTACCAGCAGGTGAAGTGAGCTGTAGTACCAGCAGGTGAAGCGGGAGCCGTGTACCAGCAGGTGAAGTGAGCCGTAGTACCAGTAGGTGAAGCGAGCCGTAGTACCAGCAGGTGAAGCGAGCCGCAGTACCAGCGGGTGAAGCGAGCTGTAGTACCAGCAGAAGTGAGCCGTGGTACCAGCAGGTGAAGGAGCTGTGCACCAGCAGGTGAAGTGAGCTGTGTACCAGCAGGTGAAGTGAGCCGTAGTACCAGAGGTGAAGTGAGCTGTAGTACCAGCAGGTGAAGTGAGCCGTAGTACCAGCAGGTGAAGTGAGCTGTAGTACCAGCAGGCGAAGGGAGCTGTAGTACCAGGAGCGGTCCAGGTGAAGGAGCGTAGTACCAGCAGGGAAGTGAGCCGAGTACCAGCAGGTGAAGCGAGCTGTAGTACCAGCAGGTGAAGTGAGCTGTAGTACCAGCAGGTGAAGTGAGCTGTAGTACCAGCAGGTGAAGTGAGCCGTAGTACCAGCAGGTGAAGTGAGCTGTAGTACCAGCAGGTGAAGCGAGCTGTAGTGCCAGCAGGTGAAGTGAGCCGTAGTACCAGTAGGTGAAGGAGCTGTAGTACCAACAGCAGGGGTGAGCCGTTGTACAAACACCTGTCCTCAGTTGTTCTTGTGTGTAGCGGGGCAGGTGATGACTCCGACCAGCCAGGTAAACGGCTCAGGTGTGTCTGTGACCTAGCCTCTCGTTTTATATTGTATTTAGGTTTTTTACTTTTTTTTTTTTGGGGGAGGGAATTCTTTATTGGTGATTTCTAAAAGTTTTTGACGTTTATATAAAAAAATTACTAAACAGCATAATGAAATACAATAATGTCAAGGGTGATTATTGGGAAAAAAATACTAATTATCGACTTTGTTATGTTGGTGTTAATCGACACACTGAGTTCATTAGCCACTGTGTACGGGGGGTGGAGGAGGGGGGGGTGGAGGTCGCTCGGCGCTGAATAAATTTAATAAAATCGTCTGGCGTTAACCAAATAAAAAATGGCGTACCTGAAGTGAAGAAATTAACATCTGCTGCTCTATGTTTGACTTGAGGCCTTCAGACTACACTAAAAACACCTGCACGGGGAGACACTTGCAGGTGGAGGTGTTGACAGGTGCCCTATAACAGCAAAGTCAGCAAGGAAACAAAGTGGTTATGTGGGAGATGATCAGTTGCCGCCCCTCACCACTAGGGCGGCGCTGCTGTCTCCTCCATCACTGCCACAACACCAACTTGTTCATTAGTTTTGTCTGTCACGCCAACACGGGGAAAATCTCGCGCGCCACCGTATATTTGTCGGGCTGAGAGACAGAGAGACAGGAAGACTGGTAGACAGAGAGAGACACTGTCACCACTTTAGCTGTCAAGACCTTGTACAAAACCTGGCTCAAGGAGACCCTGCCCTACTGTATATAACATACCCTGCCGTCCACAACATATCCTGCCATCTACCAACATACCCTGCCGTCCACAACATATCCTGCCATCTACCAACATACCCTGCCGTCCACAACATATCCTGCCATCTACATACCCTGCCATCTACTACAACATACCCTCCGTCTACCAACATACCCTGCCGTCACAACATATCCTGCCATCTACCAACATACCTGCACCACTACTACATACCCTGCCGTCTACCAACATCCCCTGCCGTCCACAACATATCCTGCCATCTACCAACATACCCTGCCACCTACTACCAACATATCCTGCCATCTACCAACATACCCTGCCGTCACAACATATCCTGCCATCTACCAACATACCTGCCACCTACTACCAACATACCCTACCACCTACCAACATATCCTGCCGTCTACCAACATACCCTGCCATCTGCATACCCTGCCATCTACCAACAGATCTTCTAATCATTATCTAATTTATCGTCAGAGATCAATTTACATCCATATATCCAAGGCAGAAAACATTCAGATAAATTGTTTATATTTGTTTACGTGTTTTGTTTATGTCTTGACTGTTGTTTATATCGGAGAGACCTTGAAACTTCCCCCCTCATTCCTCACTTTCCTCTTACTAATACAAAAATCTCCTCGTTCTATCTCCTTCCTCACAGCACCTACCCTCTCACTCCCCACTCGCTCACACCACATCCCCAATCCCTCTCACTCTCCTCTACCACACACCAACCTCCACTCTCCATCAACCAACCTTCCCTCATACTAACACCACCTCCCCTCTCCCTCCCCTCCCTCCCCACCTCCCTCTCCCTCCCTCCCTCACATCACCCTCTCCCTCCCCTCCCCCTCCCCTCCCTCCTCCCCTCACCTCCCTCTCCCTCCCTCCCTCCCCTCCTCCCCTCTCCCCTCCCCTCCCCTCTCCCTCCCCCCTCCCCTCTCCCTCTCCCTCCCCCTCCCCTCTCCCCTCCCCACCTCCCCTCTCCCCTCACCTCCCCTCTCCCTCTCCCCTCACCTCCCCTCTCCCTCACCTCCCTCTCCCTCCCACCTCCCCTCTCCCTCCCACCTCCCCTCTCCCTCCCCACCCTCCCCTCATCTCTCCCTCCCACACAGTACTGGGACACATGGTTCTCAAGCGTTAAGAGAACAAATTAGACAGATTACCATCCCTCACCTTCCTCTCTCACTAAACATTCCTCCCCACCCTCCTCTCTCCACTAACATTCCTTCCCTCACCTTCCTCTCTCCCATAAACATTCCTTCCCCTCACCTTCCTCTCTCACTAAACATTCCTTCCCTCACCCTCCTCTCTCACACATTCCTTCCCACCATCCTCTCACTAAACATTTCCTTCCCCACCCTCCTCTCTCCTAAACATTCCTTCCCTCACCTCCTCTCTCACCTAAACATTCCTTCCCTCACCTTCCTCTCCCACTAAACATTCCTTCCCTCACCTCCTCTCTCACTAAACATTCCATCCCTCACCTTCCTCTCTCACCTAAACATTCCATCCCTCACCTTCCTCTCTCACTAAACATTCCTTCCCTCCTTCCTCTCACTAAACATTCCTTCCCTCACCTTCCTCTCTCACTAACATTCCTCCCTCACCTTCCCTCTCCACTAAACATTCCTTCCCTCACCCTCCTCTCCCTAAACATTCCATCCCTCACCTTCCTCTCTCTCCTAATTCCATCCCCTCACCTTCCTCTCTCACTAAACATTCCTTCCTCCCCTTCCTCTCCCACTAACATTCCTTCCCTCACCCTCCTCTCTCCACTAAACATTCCTTCCCTCACCTTCCTCTCTCCTAACTTATTCCATCCCTCACCTTCCTCTCTCCCTAAACATTCCTTCCCTCACCTTCCTCTCCCTTTCGACTTATTCCTTCCCTCACCTTCCTCTCTCACAACATTCCTTCCCCTCCACCCTCTCTCCTCAACATTCCTTCCCTCACCTTCCTCTCCCACTAAACATTCCTTCCCTCACCTTCCTCTCTCCTCACTATTCCTTCCCTCACCTTCCTCTCTCACTAAACATTCCTTCCCTCACCTTCCTCTCTCACTAAACATTCCTTCCCTCACCCTCCTCTCTCACCTAAACATTCCTTCCCTCACCTTCCTCTCTCCACTAAACATTCCTTCCCTCACCTTCCTCTCTCACTAAACATTCCTTCCCTCCACCTTCCTCTCTCCTAAACATTCCTTCTCACCTTCCCCTCTCACTAAACTTTTCCTTCCCTCCACCTTCCTCTCACTAAACATTCCTTCCTTCATTTTCCTCTCACTAAACATTCCTTCCCTCACCTTCCTCTCCCACTAAACATTCCTTCATTCACCTTCCTCTCCCAGTAAACATTCCTTCCCTCACCTTCCCCTCTCACTAAACATTCCTTCCCTCACCTTCCTCTCACGCTAAACATTCCTTCCTTCATTTTCCTCTCACTAAACATTCCTTCCTTCACCTTCCTCTCACACTAAACATTCCTTCCCTCACCTGCCTCTCCCACTAAACATTCCTCACCCACAACTAGTGTCACATATCATCATACTAATAACAATTTCACACACTGACACACCTCCCTACTTCTCGTCAAGACTTGGCTCATTAAACATCACCATTACTCACACCTGCGCAGGTAACTCACTCACGTAACGTATATTCAGTTAAAATGTAATTCAGTCTTTAAGCTGACTGTACATAAGAAGGATTAACGTGACTGAGTGGATACTAGGTCTATTATGCTCCACACACACACACACACACACACACACACACACACACACACACGAGACAAAAAACAGTAGAGTTTCATTCCTTAATAAAAATCTAGTAACCTTGATGTATCTGTCCACAACGGAGATGAGTGGTGACATGTGTCAGTGAAAGGTATGACAGGAGTGAGTGAAAGGTGTGACAGGTGTGAGTGAGAGGTGTGACAGGTGTGAGTGAGAGGTGTGAGACAGGTGTGAGTGAGAGGTGTGACAGGTGTGAGTGAAAGGTGTGACAGGTGTGAGTGAGAGGTGTGACAGGTGTGAGTGAGAGGTGTGACAGGTGTGAGTGAGAGGTGTGAGAGTGACAGCAGTGAGTGAGTGTGGAGGTGAGTGCATGGTTCTGGGTATGTGACGCATGCAAATGAAGCTGGATGGTTGGCTGTCAGTTTTCCGTCAGCTCTCCCGGTCAACTCTCCCAGTCATCTCCCCCAGTCAGGTAAGACTGGGGATGGGACAAAGTGTTACTCTTTCTCTCTTCGTGTATGTTGTGAAGGGAAGCGTTAAAGGAGGAAAGTGTAACTCCCCCCACACACACAAACACAATGCACGCACAAACACAACACAATCACCTTCACTATACACAACCAAAACAATTCTTTGCATCAACGTGTAACTCAACAACAACAGCAGCGACAAAAATATACATTAAACCACAAGTACCACATATAGTCAGAACAAGTGACCGCGGGCACCTAACTTGCATGGTTAATTAGGGTGCGCCAAGTCCGTAGACTTGCATCGTTTTCCATCGTAAATAAAATTGTTAATTAATGCCTTGCTAAAGAAACCATCGACATGGGACCAGGTTTGTTCCACTCTACGAATATTTTGCGATTTTTCCACCAAGTTTGATGAAAAACGATTGTGCCGTTTCGGCTGCCCAGAACAGACACACACACACAGACAGACAGACACACGCCTAGTCCTATAGTATATTAGATTGCCTTAATAAACCAACTTTCCATCTCTCCTAACCTGTCTTATGGATGATCTCTGAGCGTTACTTTACATGAGAAGCTTAACACATATGACCAAATTCTAACTTTTCGTATATATTATTATTATTTTAGTAAGTGTTCTTTATATTAACATCGTGGGTTAGATTAGGTTAGGTAAAACTGGATAATGTTTTTTATATGTTTTGTTGAAAAAAAGTGTTATTATGGTGGTGTGGTGGTGGTGGAGGTGTGGTGGTAGGTGGATGTATGGTGATGGTGGAGATGTGGAGGTGTGGTGGTAGGTGGAGGTGTGGTGGTAGGTGGAGGAGTGGTGGCGGTGTTGTGGTGGTGGTGGTGTGGAGGTAGTGTGGTGGTGGTGGTGGTGGTGGTGGTGTGGAGGTGTGGTGGAGGTATAGAGGTAAAGTGAAGGTGTGGTGGTGGAGGTGTAGTGGTGGAGGTGTGGTGGTGGGGACACAATATTAGGTAACAGACCAACCCTGTCCTGAAGTAATGAACCATGGCCACGTGAACCATCTTCTCTTCCCTTCCCTAAATCCCTTCTGCAGTGTCAATAACATCCTCACAGACTCTGAGTTTGGATTTAGAACTAGAAGGCCAACTGAGAGTGCTCTGCTATCCTTTACTAATGACATCTTAAACTCCTTTGATGACAGTCAGTTCACAGTCGGTATATTCTTGGACCACTCTAAAGCTTTTGATACTGTCGACCATACCATCCTTCTATCAAAGCTTGAACATTACGGCGTTACGGGCCTGTCCCGTAACGCCGTAATGTTCAAGCTAACAGGAAGCAGTATGTAATATGTCTGCTATAATAATCACCAATCTGACTCCTCGCCTATCTTGTATGGCGTCCCCAAGGCTCCATTCTCGGTCTAGTACTGTTTTTGTTGTACATAAGCGATATAGTCCACGCCAGCCCACTCATAAAATACAACTTATTTGCAGAAGACAGTTATCTCTATGCCAGCAACTCAAACCTCCATTCCTTGATGAGAACTATGAACACTGAATTGACTAAAGTGAAAACCTGGGTAATACGTAATAAACTGACCTTAAAAGTAAAAAAACAAAAAAACAAAAACACTACACGATCTTTCACAGAAGGAAAAACTTACCCCCAGATTTGGACCCCCTGTGCCTTGGTAATACAGTCCTCAAACGTGAACAAAATACTAAATTCCTTGGGGCCATTGATGATGAGAAACTTAACTGGAGAAACCACATACAAGCCATTCACAGTAAAGTCAATAAACAGTGCGGTATCATGTATCACACTCGACAGTCACTCACTCTCGCAGCAATGAAAGAAATCTATCATGATCTTGTTTACCAACACCTGATACACTGTCACACACTATGGGGGGCCTCTGGCTCTTCAAAAACACAATCCCTGGTTACTGCACAAAAGAAGAGTTGTACGGACAATGACCTACTTGAAAAAAATTATCACACTAACGAACAATTTGCGAAATTGAAAATTTTAAAATTCGAGGATATTAACACCTACTGCTGTGCCCTCTTTGTTTACAAGTCTATCAATCACTTGCTTGACAATAATTATTTCCAGTTCCGGAATAATCAGAGATACAACTTAAGGCACCCAGAACTACTAAGACCACCCCCCATGCGCTCCTCTCAGTCCCAGACCTCCATAAAATATCTTGGTGTGAAGGTGTGGAACAACTTACCCCCACCCATCCCAGCAAAGACTACGCTCCCTTCCTTTAAATCATCTCTTAAAAAATATCTATTGTCTAAGTATTAATAGTTTTTGTAATACCTACTTTATATTCCTGCCTTTATTGTACCACCAAAACCGTTTTATCAGAAATTATCATGTAGATAGATAGAAATTACCATTGCAATAAATATATTTGCCAATTTGACATGATACTGACAGCTCTGTCCTCTTGTTCCACCTTAATACAACCCAGGTTGTACTGCTTCCCTCCCTTATCATATTTATGTATATAAACTACCCTGTAAAGTATGTATATATTTATAACTTAATGTAAAAAAAAATAAAATAAAATAAATAAATATTGAAGTGATAACCGTGGTAACATCATGAGATGTTCTTATTACCACCATGCTATTGTACTATTCCAGATGATACTAAATGTTACATAATACTTCCTTGAGATAAATGTATAGTATATATCAGGTGCCTCAAAGAGAGGTCAGGTTCTCAACTGGCTCAGCCAGAATAATATTACTTTTTGTATCGACTCTGTATTTATGTTGTTATGGCTTAATAAAGTGTTTCAATATCAATATCTCTTCCCTTCCCGTCTCTCCATAGCCAGGGTCACCCTCAACGACCCCATGGGAACTAGGGAGAGGTCAAGGGGGGAGGGCAGGTCACGGCAGCTGGTGTGGGAGATGAGTGTTGAGAGAGTGAGAGAGAGGGTAAAGGGAGGTGGTGAAAGGAGAGAAAGCAGGAGGGAGGGAGGGTGGGAGGGAAAACGGGGTGGAAGGAATGAGGAAAAACAGGAGGGAGTGAGAGAGAGAGCAGGAGGGAGGGAAGGTTGCCGGGACAGGAAAAAACGTACAGAAAACAATAACATAAATTTTATCATGAAGTTTCTCTCACATCGAGTTTTGGAGAGAGAGAGAGAGAGAGAGAGAGAGAGAGAGAGAGAGAGAGAGAGAGAGAGAGAGAGAGAGAGAGAGAGAGAGAGGTGGAAATAAGCTTATAGTTTCTGCCTTAGGATATTCTTGGTTAAATCCACTTGCTTACCATTGTTTGTTTACTTGTACTGTCTATGTTCACTGTCTACTTGTGCTGTCTATGTTCACTGTCTACTTGTGCTGTCTATGTTCACTGTCTACTTGTACTGTCTATATAAATTGTTTGTATACTTGGAGTGTGTTGTGCAAATGACGATTTAAGAATTAAGTGAGGGGAAATTTGAGGCTTGTGAGGGGAACACTTTCAAAGCTTAGTGAGGGGAGATGGTTAAGGGTTAAGTGAGGACGAGGCTTAAGTGTTAAGTAAGAAGGCGTCAGTCGGGGTTAAGTGAGGGGAGCGTCACACACACACACACGAGGGGAAACATGGACACATAGGGAGCAGCAGAGGGGAAACAGCTGGGTGGTCAGACACGACGATGATGGACATGAGGCAGAAGGCAGCGTGTGACGAGGTGAGGGGGGGTGATGGGTGAGGGGAGTAGGTGAGGGAAGGGGATGTTGGGTGAGGGGAGGAGGAAAGGTGAGGGGTGATAAGGAAGGGCAAGGGGTGATGTTAGGGGGGGGGGAGAAGGAAAGAGGTGGCGAGGGGAGAGCCAGGCAGGAGGTGATTGGGAGAGAGAGAGAGAGAGAGAGAGAGAGAGAGAGAGAGAGAGAGAGAGAGAGAGAGATAAAAGAATAAAGCCTGGAAGGGAGAAACAGAATAAATGTATATATAAAAAAGGTAAAATAAAAGTGTGAGGTCCAAAAAATCACGACAATAACAATTCGAACTCCGCCACAAAGTTGAACATTCACTTTTAACAAACTTGAAACGCCATAACTTGTCAGTTACAGTCAATCACACTGTAATTTGGCTGAACTATATTTTAAAGACTATTAAACTTACACAAGAGATTTCATTCTTATAAAATTATAAGTTACTGAAGAAACCTACAAGATATACTGTATATAACCATTTTATGTTTTGATCGATTTTTTTATACTTAAAGCGCCACAATTCTTAAGTGGTATATCTAATCTAGCCACAACTTGGAAAGGCAGTATTTTACACAGTAATAAACTCGCACAACAAAATTCACACTTATAATATTAGTAGTTACCTAAGAAACAACAAAGACAAATATTCAAACATCTGTCTTCATCCACTCTTTCAAACTAGAACTGCCAAAACACCTGAGTGGTTCGTTCTATCACCGTCGTATTCAGAATAACGACAACTTACAAACAAATGAACTTACAGATCAAGTGCCTTCATCAGGGGTTTAATGCAAGGGTGGCATTCTGAGTCTAATTGAGAGTTGGATAGGTCTTCGCTCGCGCATCAATGTATGTGCAGTAGATAAAAAAAAGTATCTGACAGTCAGTGACAGGGTGGGTCCGATGATTTCCGAAATTATGCGTACAACTCGTGATGTCTCGGGAGGATTGGTATGCGTGTCTTCATCCACCGCCATACAATTTCCAACACAGTGGGTGAGTTGACAGATAGGAATAAAATAAACGATTAAATGATTACTATCACACAGTATAAGGAGACAACACGCATATCCCAATACCTATCGTCCGTAGTCTAAAATTGTTTCACACAAAGTATGCACAGATACTTTTGTTTAGCTATATATATATATATATATATATATATATATATATATATATATATATATATATATATATATATATATATATATATATATATATATATATATATATATATATATGAACTCTACCAGCATTTTCACACAAAACATGTACTAATACTATCCACACACACACACATACTTGTCAATCAATCATTTCCACCTTACATGTGTGTACTGTACCTGTACTAAGACAATCATTACAAACTGTACACTTTTTAACTGTTTACATTACTAATACTCTCCCTCCATCCTATATATCTCCCCTCCTTATCTCTCTGTCTTGCCTACTCATCTGTTTAATTCCTCTTTCCCCTCTTCGTCTAATATCCCTTAACCACTATACTTCATTTATCGCTCTCCCTTCTTCCTTCTCCTCTCACAAATTGCCACCACGAACTTCCCTCCCACTTCGACGTGTGGTCAGGTGTTGACGTCATCAGCCTCTCCACCTGGCGTCTGTGTTGATACTACAAGGTGATGGTGTGACACAGCTGCGTTGGAGTGTGGTGCAGCTATGTTGATGTATGGTGCAGCTGTGTTGAGGTGTAGTGCAGCTGTATTGAGGTGTGGTGCAGCTGTGTTGAGGTGTGGTGCAGCTGCGTTGAGGTGTGGTGCAGCTATGTTGATGTGTGGTGCAGCTATGTTGAGGTGTGGTGCAGCTATGTTGATATGTGGTGCAGCTGTGTTGAGGTGTGGTGCAGCTATGTTGAGGTGTGGTGCAGCTATGTTGATGTGTGGTGCAGCTATGTTGAGATGTGACACAGCTACGTTGAGGTGTGGTGCAGATAAGTTGATGTGTGGTGCAGCTGTGTTGAGGTGTGTGGTGCAGCTGTGTTGAGGTGTGGTGCAGCTATGTTGATGTGTGGTGCAGCTGTGTTGGTGTGGTGCAGCTGTGTTGAGGTGTGGTATGACACAGCTGCGTTGAGGTGTGGTGCAGCTGTGTTGGTGTGGTGCAGCTGTGTTGGTGTGGTGCAGCTGTGTTGGGTGTGGTGTGGTGTGGTGCAGCTGTGTTGAGGTGTGGTGCAGCTGTGTTGGTGTGAGTATGACACAGCTGCGTTGAGGTGTGGTGCAAAAAGTTGAGGTGTGGTGCAGCAATGTTGTGTGTGGTGCAGCTGTGTTGAGTGTGGTATGACACAGCTGCGTTGAGGTGTAGTGCAAAAGTTGAGGTGTGGTGCAGCAATGTTGATGTGTGGTGCAGCTGTGTGTGAGGTGTGGTGCAGCTATGTTGATGTGTGGTGCAGCTGTGTTGAGATGTGAGGTATGACACAGCTGCGTTGAGGTGTGTGCAAAAAGTTGAGGTGTGGTGCAGCAATGTTGATGTGTGGTGCAGCTGTGTTGAGGTGTGGTATGACACAGCTGCGTTGAGGTGTGGTGCAAAAGTTGAGGTGTGGTGCAGCAATGTTGATGTGTGGTGCAGCTGTGTTGAGGTGTGGTGCAGCTATGTTGATGTGTGGTGCAGCTATGTTGAGGTGTGGTGCAGCTATGTTGATATGTGGTGCAGCTGTGTTGAGGTGACACAGGTGTGTTGAGGTGTGGTGCAGCTGTTTTAACACTTCCAGGTGAAGGTGTGACACATGTGGTTGGCCAGGTGGTAGGTGTGGCAGGTGTCCATCCTTGCGGTAAGCACTTCACCGGCTGAATAGGTGAATAAGTGGGCAGCCAAATGGGTTGACGGGTGGGCGCGGATGACTGTCAATATTGGTAGATAGGCCTACAGATGAGAAGGGACTACAGGTGAGGGGGCTACAGGTGTGGGGGCTACAGGTGTGGGGGGCTACAAGTGTTGCATGGGGTTGAGTGAAGGAGAACAGGCCTACAGGTGTAAGGGTGGGTGGATGGAGCAGGAGGAATGTGACCACCCAGTGTTTTTGCGAACTGTGATACCATCTTAGAGGCGGGATGACCTGGTGTAGACTTACCACCCACCCACTCTCACCCACACACCCGGTCTGACCTAATTACTTACATTAAAAATAACCCAAACAAACAAAAGAGGAAAGAAAGGATCAAGAAGCAACAAAAGAAGATCGAGTAATGAGTGTAAACCTCCTTAATGGCAGGATCGAATGCCACAACCTCGTCTCTCAGATCCCCGCTGTGTATAGACTAACCAAATGCATTCCTGGGCTGAGTCTGGTCACGCGCTGCTCCCACTTATACATTCACATACATCATACATTCACTTATATCATAATACACAGTTATGCATTCACATATATCATACACAGTTATACCTTCACATACATCATACACAGTTATACCTGAACATACATCATACACAGTTATACCTTCACATACATCATACACAGTTATACCTTCACATACATCATACACAGTTATACCTTCACATACATCATACACAGTTATACCTGAACATATTGTACATCATACACAAAAACTATCTGCGTATTATCAAGTTTAATTATGTTAAATTATACATTTCTAATATTCTATACATCGTGTGTATTAATCCTGCCCTCAGAGGTGAAGGTTTATTGTTATTATTATTATTATTATTATTATTATTATTGTTATTGATGTTGTTGTTGTTCATTGTTTTACCTGCATCAGGCAGCTCTATGAACACACTTCTAGATTGACTGACTTACAGTCCCCCCCCCCCCACCCCCGACCCGACCTGCTCACCCATAATATCCCCTCCCCTTGCACCCCCAGCTCTCAGATCCTCAGCGATAACACATCATTTATCATACCGATATTAACTTACCCAGCAGTACCTCTTCATACTATGAGCACCACTCAAATATTAAAGTTACAGGTGGTCCAAAATGAAGTCCTAAGATTCGTCACAGGTGAAAGATACCCCTTCACCAGGACCAAAGCCGAGATACATAGAGACGTGAGAATAAAACCCATCAACCAGCAGCTGCACACCCTGGCCAGCAGAATCTGGCAAAAGATAGAACGATCAGAGCAAGAACTCCTTCAAAGAGCCCCGCCAGATAACGACAACAACCATACATGGTTCCCAAAAAGTTACCAAATCTCAAAAGGTCCATTACCACCCCTGATCTATACGGCCAGGCAAAAGACAACCTCCCTAAACCAGCATCCGCCAGTAGGGTAGGCTGAATATGAAATAAGGCCCTTAAAACAACCATATATGGGATAGGGTAGGATGTCTAGTGCAGTGGTTCTCAACCTTTTTCACTCCATTCCCCCCTTGAGAAATTTTCAACATCCTCGTGGCCTTCATTTTTCTCCCAAACCCCCCCATTCAGTCCTATCACCACTTGCAAAGGGATGACACACGGACACGTACTGAACAAGTCAGTTCAGCAGCTCGGTCCAGCGCCTGTCACTCAGACAGGGACTGGACCTGTGAAATCTTAAATAATCCGTAAAAAAAAAAAAAAAATAGCACCAGAGTTTGTAAATATTAAAATTGTATTGTCGTTATGATTAAACAAAATGACAAAAAAAGAATGAAAATTCTCTTCTGCCAAGTCAAAAAAAGTAATACAAGTTTTGTTTAATTCAGATTCCCAACATTATTTGGAAACGTACAATTTATAACAGCTCGCCATGGCTCCCCTAAATTCTTGCCGTGGCTCCCTTGGGGGCCATGGCCCACAAGTTGAGAACCACTGGTCTAGTGCCTGTACCGACAGACAATAACTAACCCATGACACAACACTAACACAATTAAATAGTTAGCTGGTCAGCCCGCCCTCTCTTACCTCCTTCTAAATTTCTTCGATTTCCGAACTATAACTTCCTTCCCCCACCTCTAATCATCTGTCACCCCTCCTTTCTCTACAAAAAAAAAAGAAAAAAGAAAAAAGAAAAAAGATAACACAGTCAATGACCAATTACCGGCTCATGTGTGATCAGCTGCGATAACTCTTCCTGCCTCAGTAACCTACGAGGTGATACTTAAGATGGCAGCGATTCTATGTTGAGACTGCCGTTGTTAGATAATTCATAACATCTTAAGTTACGGTAAAAAAGAAAAAAGAAAAAATCAACGTAAAATAAGGTAGAATTTAGTTATGGTTTAGTTACTGGTTTTAAGTTATATATATATATATATATATATATATATATATATATATATATATATATATATATATATATATATATATATATATATATATATATATATATATATTTCATTTATTTAATTTCTATGATTATTATAAGGAGTCTTTTTTTGCTCTCGCTCTGTATGAACCTAAAATTGGGTAGATCACTATACTCTGCCGTGGTCTCATGGTCAGAGGACAGGTGGACCAAAGTGTCACCTTCCTCGAAATGATTTTATTTTGTCAGTCCGTCTGGGTCATCAAGGCTCTCATGAACCTATAGATATCTGACTTACTGATGCTTCGGTACAAAAGTCATCACCATTATTATCGTCATCATCATCATTATTACAACCATCGCTATCATCATCATCATCACTACTACCACCATCATCATCATCATCATCATCACTACTACCACCACCATCATCATCATCATCACCATCATCATCACTACCACCACACCACCATCATTACCATCATCACCACCACTACCACCAGCATCATCACCCCCACCACCACCACCATCATCACTACTGTACTACCATCATCATCATCTTCACCACCATCACCATCATCAGTACCACCACCATCACTACCACCACCATCACCACCACAACCACCATCATCATAATCATCATCACTACCACCGTCATCATCACTACGACTATCATCATCATCATCACCACTACCACCAACATCATCACTAACACCATCATCATCACTACCACCACCACCATCATCATTATCATCATCATCATCACTACCACCACCAACATCATCAAAATCATCACTACCACCACCATCATCATCATCACTACCACCACTTTCGTCATCACTACCGCCATCACCATCATCACCACCACCACTATCATCATCATCATTATCATCATCACTAGCACCACTAACATCATCATATTCATCATCATCATCATCACTACCACCACCACCATCATCATATTCATCATCATCATCATCACTACCACCACCATCATCATCATCACTACCACCACCATCATCATCATCACTACCTCCACCTTCATCACTACCACCACCTTCATCATCACTACCACCACCAACATCATCATATTCATCATCATCATCACTACCACCACCATCATCATCATCACTACCACCACCTTCATCATCACTACCACCACCAACATCATCATCATCACTACCACCACCAACATCATCATCATCACTACCACCACCACCATCATCATTGCAGGTTATGTAT
>NW_024715681.1:0-30179 GCF_018991925.1 Homarus americanus | reverse complement strand
CATTGTAATTACCATAGTCACAGGTGTTCATTGTAATTACCATAGTTACAGGCGTTCATTGTAATTACCATAGTCACAGATGTTCATTGTAATTACCATAGTCACAGGTGTTCATTGTAATTACCGTAGTTACAGGTGTTCATTGTAATTACCATAGTCACAGGTGTTCATTGTAATTACCAGTCGCAGATGTTCATTGTAATTACCATAGTCACAGGTGTTCATTGTAATTACCACAGTCATAGGTGTTCATTGTAGCTACCGTCTACACAGGTCTTAGCAAACGCGTCTATTTCAGTTAAATTCACCACAATAATGTTATATCCTAGACAGTCGTTAACTATGCTCAGCCGCTATGATATTAGGACGTAAGTGATGGTAGTTCTTCACCTTCCTGATGTTTGGAAGGAAGGATGGATGGAACAGACAGACATATTCAGTAATACCTTCACACATGCTTACCATAATACCATCACCCTAGATAATAAATAAAGAAATAACAGTCAAAGATACGAGTGCCTTAAGTTCCAATGGCCTTATTATAACTACCACGAGATAAACACTACTACTACAGTCTTATTAAAACAACAACAATAATATAATGAGACAAAAGTATAATCAATAAATCTCTACAGATAAATAGAAATTGGTTTAAAGAATTAATAAGATGCAAAGGCATTATAATATATTAATTAACATGAAAATCAAAGTTATCTAAATATGTATTGTGTTTTTCTGGACTTTTAATTCAAAATCAAATGCCAAATTAGGAGACTTTTCTAAATTTGTTCGAGATTTTTTACATAAAGAATTACAGTGTTGACAACTATCTTTGTGGTTCGTCGTGAAGGGTAAGCTAGTGTTGATGAGTGCCATGAGTGCCGCCGCCCTTCTCCGTGTTGTGGCACTGTGGGCGGCCGGCCATGTCGTGACCCGGGACGTCAACAAGATGGTGGCACCTGACCTCCTGTATTCTCAAATGGTCCTAAATGTTGACCTGACCTGACCTGACCTGACCTGACCTGACCAGCAAAAGGAAGAATTAAACAGCTGATAGTAGCAGTGACGTATATAGACAGTAATTACTGTCACCGTCATCATCCACCTGTCAGCAGCTGTCTTTGTAGAAGCTCAATATACCCGAGTCTCTGGTCTCATTAACTGACAGCTACAGTCTAATACCTGGTCCCATTAACTGACAGCTTCAGTCTAATACCTGGTCCCATTAACTGACACCTACAGTCTAATACCTGGTCCTATTAACTGACAGCTACAGTCTAATACCTGGTCCCATTAACTGACAGCTACAGTCTAATACCTGGTCCCATTAACTGACAGCTACAGTCTAATACCTGGTCCCGTTAACTGACACCTACAGTCTAATACCTGGTCCTATTAACTGACAGCTACAGTCTAATACCTGGTCCATTAACTGACAGCTACAGTCAAATACCTGGTCCTATTAACTGACAGCTACAGTCTAATACCTGGTCCCATTAACTGACAGCTACAGTCTAATACCTGGTCTCATTAACTGACAGCTACAGTCTAATACCTGGTCCCATTAACTGAGAGCTACAGTCTAATACCTGGTCCCATTAACTGACAGCTACAGTCTAATACCTGGTCCCATTAACTGACAGCTACAGTCTAATACCTGGTCCCATTAACTGACAGCTACAGTCTAATATCTGGTCCTATTAACTAACAGCTCCAGTCTAATCCCTGGTCTCATTAACTGACAGCTACAGTCTAATACCTGGTCCCATTAACTGACATCTACACTCTAATACCTGGTCCCATTAACTGACATCTACAGTCTAATACCTGGTCCCATTAACTGACAGCTACAGTCTAATACCTGGTGTAATGATTCTATTCCCTCCAACACTACAGACACAATCAATAATGGTACACCAACATATGTGCACCTCTTAACCTGGCTTAAAACAATACTCTGGGGAATAAAAGTTATACATGATATTGAAATTATTAGAAACTTAGAAAATGTCTCATTAGACAACAATAAATTCAAAGTATTAAGAATATGTTTGCTTGCACTGAAAAAATATTATCACTGTATTAAGAAGTTACTGAGTCCACCAATACCCGTGAAAACATGCTCCTTAACCTCACACATAGGTTCCGCATGCACCCGTATTTTCTTAAGGCACAAACAAGCCCTTCACAACCTTGGAAAATGTACCTCTAAGTACCCACTAGTCTCCTGGTCTCAGTGTGTGACCATTCATTCACTCAGCTAGCCTCATTTTACACTCAGTACATCCATGAAACAGAAGGGAGTGGGCCAACCAGACCTTGTACAGTTGAGAAGAGCTCTGGCTTCCCGTTAGTAAAAGGTTTTCACTAAACTGCTTGAAGAGATGTGATATTGTGAGCCAAGGTGGAGGAGATCTGATGACCCCAAACGATCGTCAAACGGGGACAGACGATGGTCCCACGTCGTTAGTTGTACACCCAGACAGCTGGTTTCACTCCAATTCTCACCATACTCAACCGCGTGGGCTCAACTCAGGTGAATGGACGCGTACAGATCTTGTAGACGTTTCATACCACGTAGGCTCTACAGAAACCCTGCAACAAACCCTTTGTTAGCTATTGTCTCACATCACCGTCACTCACTCATTGTTTGTTCCTACCGCCCTATCTAGTTTTGTCTGAGATTGAATAAAACTCACTTGTTTATACTGATGTTAAATAAATGAAGGAAACCAGTTCACGTGGTCGTCTCTCCTGGGTTCAACGCAGGGGTGGTCCTGCTGGCTTGACCACTCTCTGGACTCTGTACAAACACGCTCCCACAAGGCGCTCACGCCTTGAAGGAGTGACTTATTTACCACACGACTCATAGCTTAATTAGTACGTATGCAACATTTTCAGACTGGGAAACGATCTATAATCATTTTTAATTTAATACCTGATATTTAATTTCATAATTCACGTCCAAATTAAGTCGCCAGAATAGGCGCAGTTCCCTAAATTCTCACTACAGTTGTGGGAGCGCCACCCTCACTCAGACTACCTTGAAAGACTCCGTATCGCCAATATTGGCATTGCGTCTCTAAATATCGCACTGAAATTTCTGAATATTACATATATATAATGGTTTCCCCTCGTGTAACTAGGATGGCTGGCCCTAGGGCCACATAGGCGTGAATTTGTTTAATGTGTAGAAGCTGTCGCCAGCACAATAACCACACCCTAATTTAACGAGTTGCATGACCCAGTGCCAAAGAATAGTCCGAGAAGACCTGACAACTCGC
This sequence comes from Homarus americanus, assembly GCF_018991925.1. Taxonomy (NCBI): domain Eukaryota; kingdom Metazoa; phylum Arthropoda; class Malacostraca; order Decapoda; family Nephropidae; genus Homarus; species Homarus americanus. The sequence goes on along the minus strand of NW_024715681.1, from coordinate 26,895 downwards.
CAACTGTACTGGTTAACCATTACCCCGGAACACGATCCGCAAATCGATTAACATTCAGCAGGGGCCGGATACTCAAAAACATTTATGGGACTGTATGTCTTTGTGTACCCCGTAACTGGACTTACAGTCTCAGAACGGTATACTCAAAACACAGATGGTATACTCAAAATAAATATTTGACATCGAACTACGTAAGTGAGCTCATAATCTAGAGCATAACTTACACCACCACCTGAGGCGCTGTAACAATTTCAACCCGGATGTAGGAGTCTCTAATTCCCGATTGTATAAAAAATAATAATAGTATATGTTGTAATAATGCTTATTAGACTTGTTTTATCATAGAATAATGAAGAAAATGTTTTGTACATCAACATATTGAAATATAATATTTCACTTTGTCTTTTTCGTACATTTTTTTTACGATAATAAGAGGCTTGATTGTTCCTTTTTGTCACAGTTTGGAAGAGAGGCATCTTTTGTCTTCTTACAAATTATGAAGGATTTTTTACCAAAACAGAAGGTTTGTATTGTTCACACTTAGGGTAAAAATATTTTTTATGACCGAGTAAACTTACAGATAGACCTTATTAATGTCGTGTAGCCGTAAATATCCCTCAGTAATGAAAGCCAAATATGAGGTCAAGTGAACATTCATGCCTAGACTTCGCCTTGTTTTTCTCATATTCAACCAATAGCCTATACCTATTTTCTTATGTATATGGCTTATGATAACATGAAAGGCTCTAAATTTCCATAGGCTAGCCAAAATTAAATGATATTAGGCGTAAAATATGGATTGCAATTAACTTGATTAAGCTAGGGGCCTATATAACTGTTTTTTCAGTCTTAGCCAAATGAATGTTTAAACGTGGGGCCTAGTTAATTTAGTTAGAACATGAAGAATATTTAAATAGGAAATTATACCAATAGGTTATATGTTATGTTATGTTATGTTATGTTATGTTAGAGAATATGTACATGGCAATATTGGTGAGTGTCAGGCTGTCAGTAAGTCACTTTGTCTAACAGCTACCTTAGGCCTAGTTCCAGTCTTTCCATGAACAGTATCCTAGGGCAGAGTAGTAATTTTCGAAACTTTAAGGCTAATGCAATATAGTTTCAGGATTTAAGTTTTTTTTTGTATGAACTTGAAGACAATTCAGACCAAATGACCCAAACATTGAAAGGAAAACACCAGGGGGATTCGAGCAACAACATTCACTGCCTTTACAACTTCATCCCAGGCATGATTCTTCAATTTGATTGTACAGTCTCGTTCAAGATTCTTCGAACACTGCTGGAGACAGCTGGCAACTCAAGGCCGTTTGCTTACTATACTACTTAGTAAAATTTATGAATGAATGCAAAAGTGATCTGTGATTGGTTGCTTAGCTCCCCGTTAATTAATGGTTGGGCTTTGTTGTTTCGTATTATATTATATCTTTCTGCTGGTATGTACTGTTAATTTGATTTTAAAATGGATAGAGCAATGGGCCAACCTTTATGAATTTATGCTTAGACAATTAAACATAAGTAAAAATCGGTAAGTATGTTAAAGAACATCATACATCGGGCACAGCTGTGGGCAGGCTGTTTATGGGGTTGCCTGTTTATCATTAATTTATACTAATATTATCTTCAAACGTTTAATCCCTTTCAGGTAAATTATCCAGTTGTATGTAACCGATACAAAACAGACTTCTTTCTAAAGACGCTGTTTTCAAGCAACACAAACTGCTGTTTTAATTCGCTGTGGGATTAAGCAGAATCATGGATTCACTGCTACCTGTAGTGAGTGTGTGTGTGTGTGTGTGTGCCTTAGCCTATGTGTGTCAGTGCTTGTCTGTAAAAGCAGTTGTATAAATGAAACAGTATTATTAAGTTTATTTAATGAAATTATTTATTTTACATTCCCTGTGAGGCATTAAAAATATAAATCTATATATAATGCTTTATTTATTCATCTATTTATTTTATGTTTCAATTATATGTCATGGAATGGATAATACACAGTTTCTATGAAATGAAAGACTTTCCAATGCAATCCTGTGGTGAACCAGTTTCAAAACAAGGTTTTTTTTTGCGGGCAAACAATCAATAATCGAAAGAATTGTCATTTGAAATATATAATAAGCTAACTCTACTCAGATGACAATCGTAAGGACAGTTGAAAGGTCTACAGCGATCCAATACATATGCTACCGCATTAGCTATACCTTCAGTACGAGATTTCACTAATTGATGTAATATTTTTTTATAATTAATAAAATCGGCAAGGGACCCCGTTGAAATCGACTTTCTTCACGAGAGCGTGCGTATGTTTCCATGCAAGTGTGCGTGAGTGTTGGAGCATCATTTTAAGTTAGGAAATAATTATGAGGTAACGTTGGAACAGTTTGGTATTTTGGCAAGGATTTTTCCCATTTCCTATAAATAAATGGAGATAAAAATATATACAAATACAATTATTACAATAAACGTTTACCAAGAATACATAAATATATTGTGAACGGCATGACATGAACTTACTAAATATGAGATTGTGAGATTGAAATATGATATATCAATTTCCTCTTCACAAGTGCCTCGAAGAGCCGGATCGGACAGCTGGGATCGAACCATTACATACTTTATTGTATGAATTGTGTCGTTATACAGTTGTTTCTTTGTCTCCGTCTCCCTCTCTGATTTTTTCCGTGGTATATATGCTAATTATTTCACATGCAATATATTTAACATATATTATACTGTACTCTTTCATAATAATTATAAGTATAATGTTAGGATTTGTTTGACTTAAATCATCCTGAATACATACTGCATAGGTGAGAATATTAGAAGAGGATTGTCTTATTTACTTATATTATACAATTTGACATATATTCATAAAATTTTTATTTATTTCAGTTAACATGGAAAAAAATTCATATCGATGTGCATTCAGTATGTGACGTTGATTACATAGGGAAATTATTTTTGACACATTAATATTTAGACCAGCCACATTCATTCTCGATTACTTGCTGCAGCCTATTGGGAACGGAGGCGGGGTGATTGTGTATCAGTTTCGGTTTCAGCCTCAGGACCTCCCACTCACGGTGTGTATGCTCGTGGTTCTCTCTTCAGTTGGCTCCCACACGTTCACAATATTGGCCCAAACGTTCTCTATAAGGGTCATATCACAACCTTTACTTGGTCAGTCTAAAACTTGCAAATTTCTTTGTTCTACAAACCACCGCCTTACAATCCGTGCGGTACGGATAGGACACCTACCGTGCATGAGAATTATGTTTTCGGGAAACGGGAAAGCATATGCACGCACCGAGGGAAGCATAACTTCTTCGAGTATTTCTAAATACTGTTCAGCTTTGAATCTTCCTTCTATGTCAGTCAGCTCTCCAAATCCGTGCAAATATATCCATCCCCAAACATTGCAAGTCACATGGCCACTCGCTGCTTCCTCATAAATATGCTGTCTAGCATATCGGGTGTTCCTCCTCTAGCAATACAACCTTCCGTGAGAGGTAGATGAGAAAGTTTTTCGTTTGTGCATATTATTCTTCCACATTTATTAGTGTTATAAAAAAATCATGAACAACGTAAATGCTACGTCTAGCACATGGCTGGAAAGCTCGGAGGTCCGAGATTATGCTGTGACATAACTGTTTATTTCTTAAACATTACATCTGACAATGGGGCCCATTAGAATGGTTGCTTTTCCGTCAGCCACTCGGTATATTGTGTATTACTGCGTACAATGCGCCTTGACTGATAGTGCTGATGGTTGCAGTGATGTTTGCCGTCAAATCGTCGATACATGTTGATGATTCTGTCTCCAAAGTGTTGGCGCAGAAACTTAATCACACTTCTTGCTGTGTGGCACCATCTTGCTGGAACAACATGTCTTCAAACGCAGTGTACCTTCGTTGCAGTTCAGGAAGGAGAAAGTGCTGCAATATGTGGAGGTAGAGTTAAGAGTTGACAGTCACAGTCAGATTATTCTCCTCGAAAATACATAGACCAAAAATGAATCCAGCCGCAACAGCAGACCACACTCACTTTACAGGCTGCAGGTCTCTTTGAAGCGATGATCTGGGATTTTCCTGTGAGACGAACCTGCAGTTTTGTTTGTTGACGCCACTTGTCAACTCGAAGTACGCCTCATCTGTGAAGATGACATTGTTGATGAAATTTGCATCTTCATCGCACTTGTGAAGAAACTACCGACAGAAATCGCGGCGTTTCCCAAAGTCTGCATCGTTCAGCTGTTACACAACCTTAATTTTGTTAGGCCACAAATGCAGATCTTGGTGGGGTATACGCCAAAGACTCCTTTGGCTGACACCAGTTTTAACTTCGTGGTTGAGTTCACAAGGGACTGGTCTGTTTCTCCTCATAATTCCATCATGTCTAGTTTCTAGTGGTTATGGTTTTGGGTTTCTAGTGGTTAAGGTTTCTAATGGTTAAGGTTTCCGATTTCTAGTGGTTATAGTTTATGGTTTTAAGTAGTAAAGGTTACTGGTTTCTAGTGGTTAAGGTTTGGGGTTTCTAGTGGTTAAGGTTATGGGTTTCTAGTGGTTATGGTTTTGGATTTTTAGTTGTTAAGGTTTCTAATGGTTAAGGTTAAGGTTTCTGGTTTCTAATGGTTAAGGTTTCTGGTTTCTATTGGTTAAGGTTTCTGGTCTCTAGTGGTTAAGATTTTTTATTTCTAGTGGTTAAGGTTTTTGGTTTCTTATGGTTAAGGTTTCTGGTTTCTTGTTGACATCATTAACTCACCTGCCTCACTAACTTGTGTTCATTAACTGGTTTCTAACATTCGGGTCCCCAGTGGCTGACACTCAGGTCCCCAGTAATTGACACTCAGGTCCCCAGTGACTGACACTCGGGTCCCCAGTAATTGACACTCAGGTCCCCAGTAGCTAACACTCGGGTCCCCAGTGGCTGACACTAGGGTCCCCAGTAATTGTCACTCAGGTCCCCAGTGGCTGACACTCAGGTCCCCAGTGGCTGACACTAGGGTCCCCAGTAATCGACACTCAGGTCCCCAGTGGCTGACACTCGGGTCCCCAGTGGCTGACACTCGGGTCCCCAGTAATTGACACTCAGGTCCCCAGTGGCTGACACTCAGGTCCCCAGTGGCTGACACTAGGGTCCCCAGTAATTGACACTCGGGTCCCCAATGGCTGACACTCAGGTCCCCAGTGGCTGACACTCGGGTCCCCAGTAATTGACACTCAGGTCCCCAGTGGCTGACACTCAGGTCCCCAGTGGCTGACACTCAGGTCCCCAGTGGCTAACATTCCTGGACGTCGGTGGTTTATCAGGATTAAAGGGTCTTTAGGGAGTTTATTTTCCTCTTAATTATTTGTGAGGAAGGAAGGAAGGAAGGAAGGAAGGAAGGAATTAAAGAAGAAAGGAAGGAAGGAAGGAAGGAATTAAAGAAGAAAGGAAGGAAGGAAGGAAGGAAGGAAGGAAGGAAGGAAGGCAGGCAGGCATTGTTGTCCCCAGGTCCTCCCGTCTTGTGTAATAATAAGCTTGGGGAGGACTCGTGAGGAGGCGGGGAGAACAATACCTCTGTTTATCTAACCATTTTTTTTTCTCTTTCCTGTGTCTCCCTCTCCCCCTCCTCCCTCCCCCTTTCTCTACCTGTTTTACTTATTTCTCTTCTCGTGTCCTTCATTTTCTTCTCTGTCTCCTCTGTTTTTTCTTACTGTCTCTCCCCTGTTCTTTCCCCCTTTTCTCCCTTTCTTTCCCTGTTTTCTCCCATTTCTCTAACTGTTTCTCCCGCCATTCTATTTACTGTCTCCCCCATTCTTTCCCTGTCTCCACCCTCCGTTTTCTCTCTCAGTTTCCGGCTCACAAGACAGACAGTTCAAGGGAATGAAAACATTTTCTTCGTTTATCAAGTTTTCGTGGTTTAGTTAAAAGTTTTCGTGATTAAGTTTTAATGAGGACAAGGTAGTGAGTCAGGTGAGTAAATGAGGATAAGTTAGTGAGTCAGGTGAGTCAGATTTGAACTGCTAATTAACCGTCAGTGTATAGATTTGAATTCATTAATACGGAATTTAAATGTATGTTAACTTCACCGTATTCAAAATGGACTGTATCTCTGGACAGGGTTGCACTAACTTCTGACTTAGTTCTGCCGCGATAGCTCACTTAGCTCAAAATCTTAAGAGAGGGCAAAGTGAAAACTTAAGTTGACGTGCTGAAAACAAGCCTAAGATTGTCTTCGCCCAAGACAGTCGTGGCTAAGAGCGTATTCTTCCGTGTCAGCTGATATCCGTCAACCAATCAGAGTGAACTTTACAAATATTTCAGCCAATCACAGGGCGGATACTGATGTAAACACCAAACGCAGTTGGGAGACGAAAGCATCATGCGACATTCAACACTACAGCCGCACATTAGCAACATTGAAGTCACAAAATAGGAATGCAAGGCTCCAAATTTCAACACCAACAACTTTATTCGCTGACAACTGAAGCTTGCAAAAGAAAACACGGCAATTTTCCCCAACTTTGACAAAATCAACACGAAAAAATGCACGGGATATAACTGTGACCAGTGTGGCAGGGATCTACCGAACCTGTGGGGAGTGTAGAAAGATCTTAGGTCAACAATCAAGCAGAAGGAAGCAAGGAGGAGACAAGCAACGAATCAATCAGGTAAGATCACTGTTTCGTATATTTTGGTTGTTCATACACTGGGCTTAGGTTAGGTTAGGTTAGGGTAGCCTCAAAGATGTTTACTTGGGGATTGATCAGCATTTTTTATGTATTTTTCTAAGATAGTCTATTTTATCTAATACATTTCATATAATAGTGGCTGCAAGGGCTGATCCAGGGGAGTCCTGGGGGTCCGGACACCCCTTTTCACCAGGAAATTCCAATACTTTTTCTTTAATGCAGTATTATACTCAGGCATTTTTGTATATATACTATTAGGTATACCAGCCAGCCAGCCTCTTGGGCGCCATTAGTCTTTTGAAGAAGCTGGTGTTTTATTTTAATGGCGATGGTTTAAAGATTCATTCTAAAAGGGTTAAACACTCGCCATGGTTTAAAGATTCATTCTAAAAGGGTTAAACACTCGCCATAGAGGAATTAAGTCGTATTATTTTTAAGGTTTAATCGATTGTCCTCAAAGGGCTTAAGCAATATTTAACCAAACATTATTGTTCATTTTGGGTTCAGTTTTCTATCACGGCCAAGTTTAAGGTTGTGGGGGGTACTACCTATTTTTCTTTGCGGGTGTGGGCTCCGAATTCGACTTTCTTTTTCTTTCACACGGCATCTCGGAGTGCGTGGGTTCCGAATTCAACTTTCTTTTTCTATCACACGGCGTCTCGAAGTACGTGGGTCCCGATTTCAACTTTCTTTTTCTATCACACGACGTCTCGGAGTGCGTGGGTTTCGAATTCAACTTTCTTTTTCTTTTACACGGTGTTTCGGAGTGCGTGGGTTCCGAATATAACTTTCTTTTTCTATCACACGGCGTCTCGAAGTACGTGGGTCCCGATTTCAACTTTCTTTTTCTATCACACGACGTCTCGGAGTGCGTGGGTTTCGGATTCAACGTTCTTTTTCTTTTACACGGTGTTTTGGAGTGCGTGGGTTCCGAATTCAACTTTCTTTTTCTGTCACACGGCGTCTCGAAGTACGAGGGATCTGATTTCAACTTTCTCTTTCTATCACACGGCGTCTCGGAGTGCGTGGGTTCCGAATTCAACTTTCTTCTTTTTTTACACGGCGTGTCTGAGTTTGTAGGTTCCGAATTTAACTTTTGTTTTCTATCGCACGACAATATTGATGGGCATGTTTAACAAATATTGCCATTGGTCACAGTCGACATCCATGGGTGTGTAGGAGCCGTCACTAAGGTTGTGATGGAAGAAATCCACCTTGACATACTCGCCATCTATCGGAATTAACTACTTATCATCCACCGCACTGATCTGTAATCAAACAATGGTGATGTGGATAAATTTTACGAGATTAATCCGAGAAGTTTTTTCAGTATGTGAATTATATCTAAATTCTTTGGCCTGGCAGCTGGGTCTATTTCCTGTGATTGTAAAATCCAAAAATCCAAATCCTTATCAAGTACTGCGACGTCGTTGACCTCATATTTAAGTAGTTTTTTCCACATCCACCCCAGACTGTACACCTCACTCGCCTCCGAACACAGCCCAGTTTTTCGAACTTCAGGAGCGAACCACTATCCCAAAATGGAATGATACTCCTTGAACACTTATGTTCCTAGCGGACGACCCATGCCGAAGTCAATAATGGTGACTTTGACATCGCATGGTGACACACATACATTATCATATTTGATATCGCAGTGAGCATAACCCTTATCAAGAATTGCCTACACAGTCTCATGGACTTGTATCATGAGTTGGAACATAATTTTTTCTGTAATAGTATGCTACATAAAGAATTCATCCAGGGTAGGTCCAGCGTTTGGGGAGAGCAGCAACTGCTTCTCAACTTACACACCTAAACACCGCTGCACACCGGCCACATCCTGGAGTCGCATTAATAGATTTGCCTCGGCATTTAATGTCTTCATCGTTTCAGACTCACGGCGCTATTTCTTTTTAAAGTGTTTCACCACGATGTCTGGTGAATTATTATAGGTAATCAGGACACAGCTACCAAATCCTCCCCACCCAAGGTCACAAGTTTGGGCCCCGTCGGTCTGTAGTAGCGCTTCGTAATCAGCACTACTGATTCTTGGGACGTTATCGTTAAGTTTTTCTTTGTCAAATAAAATCGTTGTCATTCTTATATGTAGGGGGTAAAACTTTAAATAGTTTTATCCTTATATCTACGCAATATAATTATACAGTATAGATTATACTCCTGTTAAATAAAAGTTACCTTGGATACGTCACTCATGTCTTTGGTAGTAGTGTAAGCAGCTAAGCATCCACTACACTATTATCTACTGTACACTATATCAACTACACTGTCATTCACATTACATCATCTTCACTACATCCACTACACTATCATCTACTGTACACAATATCAACTACACTGTCATTCACATTACATCATCTTCACTACATCCACTACACTATCATCTACTGTACACAATATCAACTACACTGTCATTCACATTACATCATCTTCACTACATCCACCACGCCATCATCTATACTGCATCCACTACGCTATTATCTACACTACATCATCATCTACACTACACCCACTACATTTTTATCTACACTACATCCACTACATCATCATCTACACTACACCCACTACATTTTTATCTACACTACATCCACTACATCATCATCTACACTACACCCACTACATTTATAGCTACACTACATCCACTACATCATCATCTACACTACATCCACTACATTTTTATCTACACTACATCCACTACATCATCATCTACACTACACCCACTACATTTTTATCTACACTACATCCACTACATCATCATCTACACTACACCCACTACATTTTTATCTACACTACATCCACTACATCATCATCTACACTACATCCACTACATTTTTATCTACACTACATCCACTACATCATCCTCTTCACTACATCCATTACGCTATTATCTACACTACATCAACTACATAGACAACAAACTAAATTGGAAATCACACGTAAGTGAAGTTGTCAAATCCTCCAGTTTCCGTCTCCACCTCCTCCGCCGACTCAAGTCCCTCGGAGTTCCTGCACCCGAGCTCCTCAGTGTTTACTCAACATTCATACTTCCCAAGCTCACCTATGCCTCCCCTACCTGGTCTTCCTCCCTAAATGCCACACAACGCAAACTCCTAGAAAAAGCGCAAAAGAGGGCATGCAAGATTATTCTCTCCACGTATCAAGAAGCGCTCAACACACTGACCCTTTTGACTCTCACTGACCATCACCACGACCTCATCTGCAAATTTGGTAAGAAGCTTCTGCACCATTCTCAACACCGGCTCCTACTACCACCTGAGATCCCTAGCCCGAGAATTGCTGTTCGACACTACAACCGCATCCAGCCCATACGTGCACGAACTGATCGCTATAAGAACAGCCCAGTCCCAACCATTGTAGAAATTATCAATAACTTGTAATAAACCAGTGTATTCACTCCCAGTAAATACTACTTCTTGCACTGTCACTATGTTGAAATGCCCTGTAGTTTGAGCTTTTCCCCATCTAGTTATTATATATCTTATTTATATCACTTATGCTATTTGTATATTATTTGTAATTCGAAACCCATTCCCCAAATATGTAACTGTATATTTTCAGCCTTCTGGCTGCCAACCTCTTTCAATAAACCGTTAATTATTATTATTATTATTATTTATTACTATTTTCTCCACGACATCCACTACATCAACACTACATCCACTACACTTTTCAACTATACTACATCGACTACACTATTATCTACACTACATCCACTATATCTCTCACACACACACACACACACACACAGGTGAAGGACAGGCAGGGAGGTAAGAGTACTCAGGTGTCAATATTCTCATCCAGGTTAATTATCCCGAAGGACTATCACCACCCTTCGTCCTGTCTCCTGTTTCACGATATTGACCTCCTCCTCTTCCTCCTCTCATCATCCTTTTCTTCCTCACCCTTCCTTATTCTCTTCTTTCCTTCTCACTCTCTCACCTCCCTTCACTCTCCCACCTCCCTTCACTCTCCTCCTCCCCCCTTCCCTGACTCTTCTCCTCCCCGTGACTTTACTTTCGTTCTCTCATTCTCCTCTCCTCACTCCCTCTTTCTCCCCCTCTATCCCCTCTCAGTCCACCTTAGGGTAAAGTCTGAAAGTAAGTGTACCAGTGAACAATGGCAGTGATAGTGTCAGTGGAGCTTCTGAAGGAGCTGGTGCCTCCTCTCATAATGATGCGAGCTTGAGGGTTAGTAGCCAGAGCGAGAACGATTGTGATGGACGCATGAATGGTGTGAATTAGCCCCAGATTGCCAGCATGGTCTCTTTAATAACCCCAGGTTTGAAATCTGTCCTTAACCCTGAATTTCTTCCAATATTTTCTGAGGAGGAACTTGCGGGACTAATGAAGGAACCTGTGTATAAAAATCCAACTGGAATAAGGGCTGTGAGACGCATTATCAAGAACTCCGGGGGTGATGAATTTGAAATCGTTAACTTAATGCTCAGGTTTATATATGAAGCCAACGCGCAACTCTCTATACTCAGGTCAAGGTGAAACAAGTAACACGAACGCTAAGGTCCATTTCATGGAACATCCGGAGTGCTAACTGGAGATGTTCGGGGTACTTGGTTCGAACTACAGGAGCGAACATAAACACCTGTAGAGTTCTGTAGGTTCTTATTAACGGAAATAAACAGGAGTGTGCTCACAAGCGCAGGTAGTCCTCACACTCCTATAGGGTCAACTGACCTCACTCTGACCTCTCAGGCGACATGTGGTAAGTGGTTCACTAGCAGCTTCCAGATGTCGCCAGGCACATTTATCTAAGCGTGTGGTGACATGAGACAGGGGCATTGCCGCACGCTACTGACTAGAGAAGTACTGTATATATATAGAGTACATACATGGTATACATACATACATAATATACATACACCCCCCCCCTATACGCTCATAGCAAAGTCTTGAGCGGACCTTTTCCTGTGGATCCTTTCTGAGCGTCTGAGCACTGGTGATGGGGTCAGCGGAATGCGTTACGGGGCGGAGAAAACGGCGGTTCTTCCACCACACCCGACCGCTTGGTAACCGCACCTGGTAGTCCCGTGACCTACCGAGACCCATGACTAAGCCCACTTTGTCCCAAAGTAGGGAGGTCGGGTCCTGGACACGGACTTGGGTGCTGGCACTCAACCTGGGGAGAGGACGGGCGTGGTCGTTGTGGTGGGCGACGACGTCTTGAATACGTTCGGCGGCTCGGCGATCAAAATCCTCTGTCTTGGCCTGCCACTCCTTGGAGAAGGACTGAGGGTGAGCAGGGACACAAGAACGGAGGGGGCGTCCATACAAGACCTGGGCAGGGCAGCTTCCGGTGTAATTGGGTGTGTTGCGGAACTCAAGGAGACCCTGGTCGAAGGCCTTGCAGTCAATATTCCCAGAAGGGGCCACTTTGAGGATGAGGTGCTTCAGGGATTTGACAACAGCCTCAGCGTGACCGTTTGACTGCGGGTAATGAGGCGGTGACAACACATGCCGGACTCCCCATCGGTCGAGGAACGCAGCAAAGTCCCGGCTTGTGAACTGGGGCCCTCCGTTGGTTCGCAGGTGTACAGGAACGCCCACGTAACGGAAGTAGTGGCGGAACTTGCTGATGGTGGCGGCAGATGTTGTATCCTTACCGCACTTGATGACAACCGGCCAACCAGAGAGACGGTCGACGATAACCAGGAAGGACTCTCCTGACGCACAGAAAAAGTCGGCCGACACAGACTCAAAGGGGCGGGTGGGGTTGTCGTCACTCATGAAGGGTTCCTGCTGCTGGCTGGGTTGTAGTACGTGGCGGGGCTTACACACCTGGACAGCATTGGAGATGTCGGGGTCGATGCCAGGCCGGAACACAGTCTGTCTTGCACGCTGTTTGGTGGCCTCGGCTCCACGGTGACTGTCGTGGAGGCTACCCAAGGCGTGGGGACGTGAAGCAGCAGGGACAACTACCGAAGGAGAGGTGTCACTGGACAGAGGTAGGGGTAGGGCGGCAGCAGGGTAGTTGCTGCTCCCTTCGTGCACCCTGTTGGCGTATTTTACCTCGAGAATCGGTGATGGGAAGTCCTGGGAGATGATGGCTAACTCTTGGCAATGTCTATAGGACAGCAAAGGAGTCGGAACACCATTATGCACGTCAATCCAGGCTTGACACGACCTGTTGCCTCAGGTGACATGTGCATAGAGTGAACCTAGGGCTGGGGCCATCTGTGAACCATCTGCCGTGACGCGGAGGTCCTTGGGAGGCGGTCCTAGATCGCTTGGAGAGAGCCCCAAGCATTGCAAGTGCTGGGGACCGATGGCCGTAGCCTCAGCGCCGGTGTCGTGCAGCATCTCGAGACAGGATGACACACTGCCGTAGGTCACGATGACGCTGACGTGCTGGGGGACTTTGGTCCTGGGACGCGCGGAGTAAACCCTCCTAATATGGGTCGGGTGTTGTCCAGGGTCGTCGTGCCTCTGGTTTGGCGACTGTGGGCGGCCATCACTGGTGGAAGGGCGCTGCTGCTTCCGCCGACGCTGTCCCTTGGGTTTGGTCGTCGGGCAACACTTGTCGTAGTGGCCCAGACGGCCACACACATTGCATTGGACGCGTTTGGCTGGGTACCGTACTGTAAGTGACCAGTGGCCCTTGCGGTCACAACTGTCGCAGGTAGACTCGGCAGCTGGACACACCTGTGTTCCGCGCTGCCTACCACAGCTGTTGCAAAGGGAGCCGGGCGTGGGCGTGGTGGGCGTAGGCGTTAGGGCAGACTTCTTGTCTTTCTTGTATTGGGACATAGCCCGTACGGCTGTAGGGAGAGCGCGGATGGCAGAGGTAGCACACCTGGCAGCCTCATAGGAGCGACATACTGTCAATACATCCTTAAGAAAGGAGGAAGAGTCGAGGGAGGTGAGGCGTTGGACAAGCTCCTCGTCTTTAACACCCACACACTAGTACACACCTTCCTCATATCGCAACACCATCATCATCTTCATCATGTCATATGTGATTACACGCGGTGCCAGCCAATCACAGTCGCCTCTTTTTATCATCTTCCTTCCTCGCCCAATCACACGCGAGAGTGGGAATGGCGCGTTTTTTATCACTCCCAAAACCCGCCCCTTTCCTGGATGTGGTGTAATTATTGGAGGCCGGCGGTAATGCGCGGCGCCCCATTGGTTGAGGCTGCAGCTGCCGGGTTATTCAGGTAACAGGAAGGTCCTTATAAAGAAGTCGGAACGTGATTTATCGGCGAGTGTGTGGGAGCCATGGGGGAGGACGTGTGTGTCTCCTCCTCCATTTAGTGAAGTTTCTCTCTTACATTGTATTATCACACCACCTGAATGATCCCCTTCACACATAACTCACCAAGTCTTGTGTTTTATTAGTTAGTGATGATGTGATAATATTTTTGAGGCGTATATGATAAGTGTGTTTGGTAGTGCATTCTAAACCTCCATTACATAAGTGGGTGTGTGGGATACCACCGTTCACCCCCTCCTTCTTCACTACCTCCCCCTATACACTCCTTCCCCTCCCTTCACCCCCTCCCCTTCTCTCCATCCCCCCCTCCCCCACCACCTCCTCTAACCCTTACCCTTAGCGGTGAAAAATCCCTCATTGTGGCTCCAAATCTTTTAAAATGGCAAAGAAAACCTTTTCCCATGAGGCGGACGGACGGGTGGAGCCAAAAGAGCTTTCCTGAAATTCGTTATGATTTTCTCGGCTAGTCCATCCCTCGGGCCACGGCGGTTTCTACAGGGTTTTCTCAGGGACTCTCTCCGGTTTCTGCGAGTGTTCCCAGGGCTGAGGTGTTTACAGGTCGAGACGTTTTGTGACTGTTAACTGTCTGGGAGGGAAGGAGGGGGTGACGGATGCCGAGGCTTTGTTGTGTCCCCTTCCGCCCCGACATGTCACCTGAGACCCGCCAGCCAGTTACGACAGGACTGTGTGACCGTTGCTATTATCATCACCACTACTACTGCCACCACTACCACTGCTATTATCATCACTACCACCACCATTTCTGTGACTACCACCACGTATCACCACTCACCACCACGTCATCTGCACCACTTATAATCACCACTAATACTACTACTAACGTGACCACTGCTGTTATCACCACCACCACCACCACCACCACCACCACCATCACCACCACCACCACCACCACCACCACCACTACCAACACTGAAACTTGTTACTGTTCGCTTTGTGTCCATTCCTCTCCCCTCCCCTTCTCTGTCTTTCTTCCATCTTCTTTCTCTTCTCTCCTCTTTCTCCTCCTTCTTTCTTCCTTCTCACTTTCCTCCTACTCCTTATCTTCTTCCTTCTCCTTCCTCCGCCTCTTCTTCTTCCTCTTCCCCTTTACGTCCCTCCTCTTCTTCCTCCTCTTCTCCTCCTCCTCCCCCTCCTTCCCCTCCCCCTCCTCCCTCTCCTCCTCCCCCCTCCTCCCCACTCCTCCTTCCCCTCCTCCCCACTCCTTCCCCTCCCCCTCCTCCCCCTCCTCCCCCTCCCATCCTCCCCTCCTTCCCTCCCCCCTCCTCCCCTCCTTCCCCCCTCCTTCCTCTCCTCCTCCCCTTCCCTCCTCCTCCCCTCCTCCCCCCTCCTTCCCCTCCTCCCCACTCCCCTCCCTCCTCTCCTTCCCCTCCCCTCCTCCCCACTCCTCCTTCCCCTCCTCCCCTTCCTTCCCTCCCCTCCCCCTCCTCCCTCCTCCCCCCTCCTCCTCCCTCCTCCTCCCCCCTCCCCTTCTCCTCCTCTCCTCCTCCTCTCCCCTCCTCCTCCTCCCTCCCTCCTCTCCTCCCCCCTCCTCCCCCTCCCCCTCCTCCCTCCCCTCCCTCCCTCCTCCTCCCCCCTCCTTCCCCTCCTCCCCTCCCTCCCTCCCCTCCTCCTCCCCCCTCCTCCTCCCCTCCTCCCCTCCCCCTCCCCCCTCCTCCCTCCCCCTCCCCCTCCTCCCTCCCCCTCCTCCCCCTTCCCTCCCTCCCCCCTCCTCCCCCCTCCTCCTCCTCCCCCTCCTCCTCCTCCTCCCCTCCTCCTCCTCCCCTCCTCTTCCCCTCCCTCCTCTTCCCCCTCCCCCCTTCCTCCTCCTCACCCAGGGAGAGATGGACGAGAGATACAAGTCGTGTAATATCCGCTGAGGACGCTGCTAGTGACGTCATCATCTCAGGCCTGGCCTGGCGTGGACTTGGAGCCTATACCTATAGTCTTAGTAGCCCCATTGCTTACATTGCCCCGTAGCCCGTCCTCGACAAGCTATACCTGATTTATGGGTTCATCGTGTAGCCCCCTTCCCTCCCTCCCTCCCTCCCCCTCTCTCCCTCCCTCCTCCTCCCTCCTCCCTCCCTCCCTCCCCTCCCTCCCTCCCTCCTCCCTCCCTCCCCCTCCCTCCCCCTCTCTCAGTAGTGGCTGTATAAGAAACGTGTAAAATACTCCAGCTATATAGTAAACGTGTTCGTATGTATAGCCTCAGTTGTGCTACACGATGAAAAACTACTAGACGATGGCAGGTCTGTGGCACCTTGGGGAGTCTAGCCAGTTACACCAAGTTACCTCCGTGAATTTCCGCCTTTATTTAGTTGTGGTCGTATTCTTTAATACGCTAGTTGTTAACATTTAGGTGAGAATAAGTAAATATTATCAAAACATCATTGAAAAACTCATAAGTGACTTTGTAATATAATTCAGTCGAGATAATAATATAAACACGAACGTGCTGGTCAAGCTCAGAGCTGTCCAGGGGTCATCTGGCCCTCCGGGTCGAGGTTGATCGGTGTTTTTTTTTTCTTTTTTCTTTTAATTGTTTCAATATGTGTTAAAGTCATTACTGTGTTAACAATATAATATAAAAGACAAAGAACATTTAAATATACGTATTTAGTTTCAGGGTTTAATTAGTTATTTATTACTTACATTTATTACTATGATATTTGTTTTCGTCTCATGTGTACAGTTTAAGTCTTTACTGTTGTTTTAAGTAACTTTAGATTTAGTTGTTTTTCTCCCAAACTTATGTTGACATTTACATTGTTTAGAATATATCATATAACGCGTCATGATCATCCTGTGTTTATAAAGATCAGAGTTAAGTAATATTCCTTAAGGTTAAGTTACTTAACTATTCACGTGGACCTAATATGATGACCTACATGGTCACCTATGGCCAGTGTGTGTGTCCACTAAGAAGGGGTAAAGGAATACTTTTTATTGTTATAATAATGTAAATTAATTTACACATAATAATATTATCACTGTTTCATATAAGACGTCATTTACACTCATAAGATATTCCAATATACCTAAAGCAGGTTACGTTACGTTACGTTACGTTATGTTTTGTATGAAGCTTTTCATTTGTATGTATTACTGTAAGGAAAAAATGACAGTAAGTGTTAAATTTAATACAAATGTAAACTAAAGTGTAAAAAAATCAGAAGGAAAAATGACAATAAAAATTGGATTGTCGGCCATTAACTTGGTAACATCTTTTGTATTAACCGATACGTGATGCCTTAATGAGCCTTAAGACACTGGTGCCGTTCTCACTGTAAGGCTGCTATAATTCTCTGAC
This sequence comes from Homarus americanus, assembly GCF_018991925.1. NCBI lineage: Eukaryota > Metazoa > Arthropoda > Malacostraca > Decapoda > Nephropidae > Homarus > Homarus americanus. The sequence goes on along the minus strand of NW_024715681.1, from coordinate 9,627 downwards.
GCTGTTGTACACAACCGACTTGGTTGTTCCCACGGGTGTAGAGATTAACCAATGGCCTCCAGGCTGCTGGCACGAGGAACAACATTGATGGCCATTAAAATTTAGATTGTTTGGGCCGAAATACTTTTACTTACGAAACACTGCTAGCATGTATTGGCAAGGGCAGCCCGGAACCGTCAGGAACTCCGCCGATTGGATCCCATAGGCCACCCTTCTTCGCCAATCTCCTTAGGTGCTGAGGCAACTGAGGGTCTTCAGGACTCCGCCGAGAGGGCCAGAACAGCCGTCCTCACACCCCCAAGGAGTGATGCTAGCGAAGGTCCCGCTGGACCTCCGAGTAAGGTTGAGACTTTTCCTCTATTTCTCTTTAAGACAGTGAGGCAACACTGGCTAGTGACGCTAAGAGTATCTACTGTCATATCTTGATATATTATTACTTATTTTATAGTGGCGTCCACAACACACCGAGACTTTGGTGTTTGTTTCTGTGAGTTAAGGAGATACAGTGAGTCAACCTGAGACGTTAGTCAGCTGGTGCACAAGTTTTGAATTACGATCACAAGTATTCATATTTCATTATTTCTATTATCCTCGCTGGGTGGGAGATATAAACTAATGTTATAGTTATAATTATAGGCACCAGTAACTCATGTAATGTTATCGGTATACAGTCCCCAGTAACTTATTGACATATTCTTCACAGTTTTTTTTTTACGAGATTAGTCAGGTCACAGGTCAATGACCCACATTAGGGCCTGGGAGGCGAAAATATAATAATAATAATAATAATAATAATAATAATAATAATAATAATAATAATAATAATAATAATAATAATAAAAGAGAGAAACATTATATGTATGTTGTGTTGTCAAGGTAAAAGAAACAATTGTGACCTGCAATTGTGTAAAAATGAGGCAGAAAGTCAATAAGAAGTGTGACGTAGATGTTTCATATTTATATACATTAGCATAATGAAGTGATGATCTTCACGGCCAGGAGGAGTTGTGCTGAAAGCCCGACGGTGTATTCAGTGTCTTCCAGGAGCAGTATGATAGTGTGTAAGTTGGTGGAAGATAAAGTGGCAACACACTGTAGGAGCCTCCTGAGGGATCCTCCACGTAATAAATGGTGAGTTATTGACGTGGGTCTTGTGTGTGTGTGTGTGTGTGTTTTTGTGTGTGTGACCTGTGGTGAAATGGTCAGCATCCTGCCCGAGTTCGATCCTCGGGCAGGGTGAAACTATGGGCAAGTTTCTTTACGCCATTTGCCTGTCTACCCAGCAGTAATTGGTACTCTGGATGTTAATCGATTTGCGGATCGTGTTCCGGGGTAATGGTTAGCCAGTGCAGTTGGCGAGCTGTTCAGTCTTCTTGGACTATTCCTTGACACTGGGTCATGCAGCTCGTTAACTTAGGGTGAGGTTGTTGTGTTGGCGACAGCTTCTACACTTTAACAAATTCACGCCTAGGAGGCCCTTGGGCCGGCCATCCTCGATTTCGAGGGGCTTCCATGATTATGTGTGTGTGTGCTATATAATCCACTATGGATGTGGTAATCATTATTTTACTTGGACTGATGGATGACACGTAGGAGTGGATGTCGTCGCTCTATATGCGCCGGATGAATGTTGGAGGAGGTGACGACCGGTAGCATGAATAAGCTGGTTTACATTCTACCTTACCTATCATGCCTATGGCGACTGTATCCTGCCTACTGTTCGTATCACGGTGATAGCATGCCAGGTTCGTATAATCTAGCATGGAATGGCGTACAAATAAAGAGATGAACATTTAATATACGATATAATGGACGTTACTAGTGAGCTTTGGGTATTACAAGTGGCTGGTACAGGTCAATGGTGATAGTATAGTGAGTAACCATACTTACTGGCCCATCCACAGGTCGAGCGTAGTGTGGGTAGAGGTCCTTGTGGACAGCGGCTCAGTCAGTAGCAACTCACACACCAACACAGCATAAGACCCTTGAATACTTATCACCAGTCGTTCAGGTCATACCTCCTTTTACTCTGAATATAAGGTAACTTTTACTACTCCCACTAACGTGAAATAAATAAATTATAATTTATGTCTACTGCAGCAGTAACATGTCCACTACCCACCAGTAAAAGGACACAGCATCAATTTAGGAATATGTCTGAGGCCAACGCAGGAGTATCTGGTGATGTCCCGCACTACATGATCTTGTCAGGGCCACAGTACAGCAGCAGGCCAAGTCTCATGCTATATGTTAACAGATACAGTCCTCTGATACACTGAACACACCGTCGGGCTGTCAGTACCACTCATCCTGGCCGTGAAGATTATCACCTCATTAGCTGCCTGTTTATAAATATTAAACTATGAAACATCTACACCACACCTCTAACCAGTGGTAATTAATGTTAATATTACTTATACCATAATGAGGAAGCATCCGGCAATAAGTTACTAGGGACTACAAGCCTTATAACATTACATGAATTACTGGGGACTATATGCCTATATACTTTATATAAGTTACTTAGGACTATATAACTATAACATTAGTTTATATCTCCCACCCAGCGAGGATAATAGAAATAATGAAATATGAGTACTTGTGATCGTAATTCAAAACTTGTGCACCAGCTGACTAACGTCTCAGGTTGACTCACTGTATCTCCTTAACTCACAGAAACAAACACCAAAGTCTCGGTGTGTTGTGGACGCCACTATAAAATAAGTAATAATATATCAAGATATGACAGTAGATACTCTTAGCGTCACTAGTCAGTGTTGCCTCTCTGTCTTAAAGAGAAATAGAGGAAAAGTCTCAACCTTACTCGGGGGTCCAGCGGGACCTTCGCTAGGATCACTCGTTGGGGGCGTGAGGACGGCTGTTCTGGCCCTCTCGGCGGAGTCCTGAAGACCCTCAGTTGCTTCAGCACCTAAGGAGATTGGCGAAGAAGGGTGGCCTATGGGATCCAATCGGCGGAGTTCCTGACGGTTCCGGGCTGCCCTTGCCAATACATGCTAGCAGTGTTTCGTAAGTAAAAGTATTTCGGCCTAAACAATCTAAATTTTTAATGGCCATCAATGTTGTTCCTCGTGCCAGCAGCCGGGCCCACGATCACTTGTTACCATCTATACCACTTACAGATTGATCATAATTTCATAATTGAAAGAAAATTAACTACTGCTACGCTTCAGGATTCACTTCCCTTAAGGATGACGTTGCATTAAGACACATAAAAATAACTACTTTGTATTATAATAATAAGCCACCTTTTATTGTCTGTTGTCACTCTTAGTTGTTAATGGCACCTGACACCTTAATAGTACAGCAGTCTGATATGATGAATTACCTGTAGGGGTCATAAATATGCCCGGCTCTACAGTGTATAGCATCATGACTTGTTTTATTAGTACATGGGATATTTCTCAATGTATGTGGATAAAATTAGGAACTTGTATTATATGAACTAATGAACAAATTCTCATCTTTCAGTTTTTGTAATATAAACAATGAGATTCCTTAGACTAGGTACAAGTAAAAAATATAATATTTTCCTCTCCTTTGGTACGATTGTATATATCAATTGAATATTTGAACGCGTTATGTTATGACTCATAACATATCGTTGCTCATAAGTTATAAGCAACGATAGCTTACTGTTTCACTGACAATAATTTGACATAAGATACAATAATTTAAAATAAGGGATTTTCAACAGCCTATTGATTACTGAACCGTGTATATCAAGTTATCTCAAGAACCTAGAGTATGGCGCCTCCCTCACTACTCTTTGAAACAGCTTCAGTAAGTAAAGCTGCAGTTCAGATGCGAACTGTCAAGAGTTCTATGTAGTATTGTACATTAAGCTGTGGTTTGCACACACTGTCCTGTCAGGAGCCTTGAGTTTCATACACGTACTGTACACACATTAATTTTATTTTGCTAACTATCAGTATGTAATTTCAACCTAACCTAATTATCAATGAGTTATTTAACCTAACCTCATATAACCTAAACTACTTATGCCAACCCAACATAACCTAAGAAATCGACCCAACAAAACTATCATGAAATAATTCAACCTAACCTAACCTAACCTAAGCTCATTTTTGTCTCCGGCTGAAGTATACCTGACCACCTTTATGTCGTCCCATTAGGAAGCTGATGAGTCTGTGTTATATTTGTTCCTCATTACAAAACGAAATAAATCTTTAAATAATGTTACAGCGGACGACACACACCTATTGCTGTGTTTGGTGACGCGTTGGTTAATGGTGACATGTTGGTTAATGTTGAATCGTAGGTTAATGGTGACGTGTAGCATAAGAGTAAAGTGCTGGTTAATGGTGAGGTGTTGGTTAATGGTGACGTGTTGGTTTATGTTGACCTGTTAGTTAATGGTGACGTGTTAGTTAATGGCAACGCCTTGGTTAATCGTGACGAGTTAATGGTGACGTGCTGGCTAATGATGACGTGTTGGTTAATGATCTCCCCACTTCATTTTGCTAAGGGTCAAGACTCGTGTTCCTGCCTCACTTCCAACCTACACCGCCTCACTCACCCCTCTGGCAGTTAACACACACTGGTCCCACAACCCTCTGGCAGGTAACACACTCTGGTCCCACAACCCTCTGGCAGGTAACATACTCTGGTCCCGCACCCCTCTGGTAGGTAACACACTCTGGTCCCACAACCCTCTGGCAGGTAACATACTCTGGTCCCGCACCCCTCTGGTAGGTAACACACTCTCGTCCCGCACCCCCTTGGTAGGTAACACACTCTGGTACCACAACCCTCCTGGCAGGAAACACACTCTAATTTGCCACAACCCTCTGGAAGGTAACACACTCTCGTCCCGCACCTCTGTGAGTAACACACTCTGGTCCCAACCCTCTGGCAGGTAACACCTCTCGTCCGCACATCCCCGGGTAGGCCAACACACTCTGGTCCCATAACCCTCTGGCAGGTAGCACACTCTGGTCCCCTGGCGCGCTCTGGCAGGTAACACCTCTGGTCCGCACACACCCCTCTGGTAGGTAACACACTCTGGTCCCAACCACCTCTGGCAGGTAGCGCACTCCTGGGCCCACAACGCTCTGGCAGGTAACACCTCTGGGCCCGCACCCCTCTGGCAGGTAACACACTCTGGTCCCACAACCCTCTGGCAGGTAACACACTCTGGTCCCACCACCCTCTGGCAGGTAACACACCCTGGTCCCACAACCCTCTGGCAGGTAACACACTCTGGTCCCGCACCCCTCTGGTAGGTAACACACTCTGGTCCCACAACCCTCTGGCAGGTAGCGCACTCTGGGCCCACAACGCTCTGGCAGGTAACACACTCTGGGCCCGCACCCCTATGGTAGGTAACACACTCTGGTCCCACAATCCTCTGGTAGGTAACACACTCTGGGCCCACAACGCTCTGGCAGGTAACACACTCTGGTGCCACAACCCTCTGGCAGGTAACACACTCTGGTCCCACAACCCTCTGGCAGGTAACACACTCTGGTCCCACAACCCTCTGGCAGGTAACACACTCTGGTCCCACAACCCTCTGGTAGGTAACACACACTGGTCCCACAACCCTCTGGCAGGTAACACACTCTGGTCCCACACCCCTCTGGCAGGTAACACACTCTGGTCCCACAACCCTCTGGTAGGTAAAAAAAAATAATAACACTTAGTTAATATTTGTTAATGTTAGGTTAAGTTAGTTTAAGTTTTCTATTTCACAATTCATTAATACCTAATATGATGACGTACATGATCGCCGATGGCCAGTTAGAAGCTTAAAATAATACATAGAAGTTATCGATATAAGGCAATTATCCCTGTTTAGTTTAAGCTTTTACAAATCATCAATCGTTTTTGTCAAATAGAGATAACTTTTTGGTTTTACTACTACAACTTAATATTAATTCGTATATTGTAAGATTTTGTATATTTCTTTTCAGGACTTGCTTACTGCCATATGATGTTTAATTTATACTTTAAATAGGTTAGGTTAGGTTTGGTCAGGTCAGGTTACATTTCGTATGAAGGTATTCATTTATTTGTACATTTATGATCTACAGGATCGTTTATGGCCGGTGAAAAGTTTCCCAAAAAGAGAAATACCTAGAATTTATCACTTATCGTCAATTATGCATATTTAGTGTAACATATAGTATATATTCCGCTTATATTTGTTTTTCATATTATTTTAGTCAATTATTTGTTGACATTAAATTACAATAAGTAAATATTATTAAAAACAACACTGAAAAACACACAAGTGACTTTGTAACATATAATTAGGTCAAGATAATAATACAAATACAACGTGCTGGTCAATCTCCGAAAGAGTTGTCCGGGGGTCTAGCTAACCTCTGGTCGGGGCTTGACCAGCACGAAAAAAAACAAAAAATTATTTTGGTGATACGTGGTGTAATGGTCAGCATGCTCGACTTTTAAGCGAGTCGACCCGAGTTCGATTCCCAAGCAGGGTAGGACTGTTTTTTTTTTTTTTTTTTTACGTCATTTGTCTCTGTCGACCCAGCAGTAATTAGCGACCTGGATGTTAATCGATTAGTGGATTGTGATCTGGATAATGGTTAGCCAGTGCAGTTGGCGAGTTGTCCGGTCTTCTCGGATTATTCCTTGACACTAGGTCATGCAACTCGTTAACTTACGGTGTGGTAGTTGTGTTGACTATAGCTTCTACACGTTAAACAAATTCACGCCTTGGGCCGGCCCATCCTCGTACACGAGGGGCAACCATTATTATTCCGTGATTAAATGTTATAAGTATATACTGCAGTTAGTCTATAGTATGAAAGACAAAGAACATCAAAATATATATATTTAGTTCCAGGGTTTATTTAGTTATTTATTACCTGCACTTATTACTGGTATTTGTTTTCCTCTCATCTGTATAGTTTAAATCTTTACTGTTGTTTTGAGTAACTTTAGATTTAATTATTTTTCTCCGAAACTTACGCCTTTTACATTTTTTTCAGAATACATCATAATATCATATCACCCATGAATTAGTTTACAAATCATCAGTCGTTTTTGTGAAATAGAGATAACTTTTTGGTTTTATTATTCCAACTTAATATTATTTCGTATATTGTAAGATTTTGTATATTTCTTTTCAGCCCTTGCTTACTGCCATATGATGTTTAATTTATACTTTAAATAGGTTAGGTTAGGTTTGGTCAGGTCAGGTTACATTTTGTATGAAGGTATTCATTTATTTGTACATCCTCCTACACTCATTTTCGTCTCCTAACTTCGTCTAACAATAACGTATACGAGAGGCGTATAAATACTTCTGATGAGGGAAGTTATTATCAAATTTCACAGGCTTAGCGAAGTAGAAGTTTATGTACTGAAGAACTTTTGAACTTGTCAGGACGCAAGAGAGGGAGGTATGTGTGTGTGAGTGTGACTGTAATGTTCCTGTATGTATTTACGCATGTGCACTCATGTATATTTGAACACATGAGATTATGTAGTGTGACTCTATACACTCGGGCAATAACATCATCCAGTAAGAGCCTTCACTAAGACTCACTGTATGATAGACTTTGATCCACACACTGTATCAGCAAATGTATCTATATGTTGATCCTGGACGGCTACGAGCCACCAGCGACCCTAAATCATATGGCCATTAAAAGTGTAATTTGTACACAGTAAACAGTCTAGTAAACGTATTTGAATGGACACCAAGTTTACCGTAATCATTTGTTTGAAACCCATTGAGTAGATCAGTGCACTTACATGCCTCTAGATGGAGTGTGTGTGTTATATGTGTTTAACCCCATGTACCAGTGTTGAGTTTAATGGATCACTGTTCCTGGAATGTATTTTGTTTTTACTGTAAAGCTGAAGTTTGTTTCCATACGATCAGATATTTTATTTCCTTATTCTTGATCATTCCTTTGCCAAATAAGTACATTGCGTCATGTACATAAATTGTGAAAGCTTCTGTAAACACGTTATTTTTCTATATATTTGCCTGGGATAGTATTAGCGCCAAGTTATTATTAATTTGTATAGATGAGTACACTTTTAATATAAAAAATCCGCTGGTGCATTTATTATTTTCTTATGGCAAGAGTAAGGTACATATTTGTAACTTTGTGTATTATGTAGTTAACTATGTTTGAGGCATTAGTGCTTTACACCATGAAGTAGGTACAGCACATCATAAAACTTAAGCTTTCAGAAATTAAAAACAAAAATAAGACCTCCTTCCCTGCTGCCTTACACATACTGTGGCTCTAACTCTCCTGTCCGTTGTGATTTTCCACCCTGTCCGACCCTCCACTGTGTCAGCTGACGTGTTCAAACAAAAGAACGTCGGTTTCCGCATTTACAGACATCAAAATCTAACCATCTATTATTCTTCATCACTTCAAACCTCATAGTTTTCAATTCAATTAGTTTCAATGATAAATTATAATTAAACCCTTTCTGCCAAGGAGTATAATTAAATTAAAAGTATCGCATAAGTTTCCAAACGAACACTGGCGCCCACCCCTGGCGCCCACAACTTATAGCATCCACATCGATACCTTTTCCCGGGCTACCTACCTCTTCTCCCTAGCTTATATCCTCACCAGGCAGGAGTCCTCCTCTCCCTACTACACCATAACTTCATAACCCAGGTATGTAATGTATCCTCGCTGGCACCAGAATAGGAAGCCCATGTTATTCTCCGTTAACCTCACAACTTGCCCAAACTCTAGCAGTTAGTCTCAGTGCGGTTATTCGGGCGACCAGACCACACACATGCCGCCGGCCGCCCAGCACCTGCAGGGAGAGCTATAAGGGAGGGAGGCAGTGAAACTCACTCTCAGGACTCTACAACACCCCCGGGAAGAGAGGCAGAGTTTTAACCCTCACCCAGAACAGCTTACGTTTCTCCACGAATCAGATTTAGTTAGACAGCAGTAATGTGTAACACCTGGAGTTATTGTTATTATCAATTAGTTTAGAGTGTAATAACAGTAATTACAATTAACATGTATGCTTTAGAGAAACATTCTGTGTAGGACAGTGAGTGAGAGTTAGAATAAAGAACTATGTTGTATTTTAATGATGGTGCTATATTGACGTTACCATTTGTTGAGCCTTAGGACAAAAAAAAAACATTTATTCTTACTAATCTTACGTAATTCAGTACAATGATTAGTAAATTAATAGTTGCCATTGAAATCACTGTACCGACATGTTTGATTGATTGATTGAAATAGACATGTCGTAATGGTCGCACAGTTAATTATTGGTATTTGGTAATTCTTAGGAACTTATGAGTATATGTCATAATAATTTTCAATGGGATCAAAATAAGGTTTCACAAATATTTTAATATTCAGGCGGTAGATATCTTTTAAGAGGTCTGGGTTTGAGAGGAGTGCATGGTGGTGGTCTCAGTGGGTCTGGGTATCGCAAGTTGTACGTCTGTTTGGTCCGGAATTTTAATTTATAATCATGGTAATGTAAATCCGTTGGTAGTTAGTACGTACAGTATATACCCATACTAGTTGGTAAATATTTCCGCTATTTTATTTTTAATAACACTAAACCTCCAGCCATCCATTAACTTGAAAATAGTCATAGTTGTATAAACACGAC
>NW_024715680.1:0-19418 GCF_018991925.1 Homarus americanus | reverse complement strand
TCAGTATGCTTCGTTTCAGTGCATGTTGCTAGTCAGGCTGTACACAGGGTGTCAGGGTGTGCCAGGGGGTGTCAGAGGTGTGCCTGGGTGTCGGAGGTGTGCCTTAGGTGTCAAGGTGTGCCTGGAGTGTGGGTGTGCCTGGGGTGTCAGGGGTGTACCTGGGAGGTCAGAGGTGTGCCTGGAGTGTCAGGGGTGCCTGGGAGTGTCAGCGGTGTGCCTGGGAGTGTCAGAGGTGTGCCTGGGGTGTCTGGGGTGTGCCTGGAGGTGTCTGGGGTGTGCCTGGGTGTCTGGGGTGTGCCATGGCGGTGTCGGCGGTGTGCCAGTGTCAGCGGTGTGCCTGGGGAGTGTCAGAGGTGTGCCTGGTGTCAGATGTGTGGGGTGTCAGAGGTGTACCTGGGGAGTGTCAGAGGTGTGCCTGGGGTGTCAGGTGTGCAGTGTCAGGAGGTGTGCAAGTGTCGGATGTGTGCCTGGGGTGTCGGATGTGTGCAAGTGTCAGGCTGTACCTGGGAGTGTCAGAGGTGTGCCCCAAGTGTCAGAGGTGTGCGAGTGTCAGTGTTCCTGCAAGTGTCAGAGGTGTACTGCGAGTGTCAGGAGGTCTGGGAGTGTCAGAGGTGTGCCGAGTGTTGGAGGTGTGCCAGGGAGAGTGTCGGAGGTGTACCAGGGGGAGTGTCTGAGATGTGCAGGCAGTGTCGGTGGGTACAGGAGTGTCAGAGGTGTGCCTCGGGAATGTCCAGAGGTGTTCCTGGGAGTGTCAGAGGTATACCTGGAGTGTCAGGGTGTGCCTGGGGAGTGTCAGGGTGTGCCTGGGAATGTCAGAGTGTGCCTTAAGGTGGGTGTGCCTGGGGTGTAAGGTGTGCCTGGGAGGTCGGAGGTGTGCTGGGGTGATCACAGGTGTGCCTGGGTGTCAGAGTGTGCCTGGGAGAGTCAGGAGGTGTGCCTGGGGAGTGTCAAGGGTGCCTGGGAGTATCAGAGGGTGTGCCTGGGGGTGTCGGAGGTGTGCCTGGGAGAGTCACAGGTGTACCTGGGAGTGTCAGAGGTGTGCTGGAGTGTCAAGGTGTGCCTGTGTCAGAGGTGTGCCTGGGTGCTGGGGAGTGTCAAGGTGTGGCTGGGAGTGTCAGTGGAGTACCTGGGGTGTAAGGTGTGCCTGGGGGTGTCGGAGGTGTGCAGGGTGTCTGAGATGTGCCAGGGGTGTCAGTGGGTACCTACGAGAGTCAGAGGTGTGCCAGGGAGTGTCAGAGGTGTGCCCGAGTGTCAGGGGTGTGCAAGTGTCAGAGTGTAGCACCAGGTGTCAGGGGAGTTGGCCTGGGTGTCAGGGGTGTGCCTGGGGAGTGTCAGGTGTGCCTCAGGTGTCGGAGGTGTGCCTGTGTCGGAGGTGTGCAGGTGTCGAGGTGTGCCAGGGTGTCGGAGGTGTGCCTGGGGTGTCAGTGTGCCTGGGAGTCAGGTGTGCCTGGGGTGTCAAGGTGTGCCTGGGGAGTATCAGAGGTGTGCCTGGGAGTGTCGGGTGTGCCTGAGAGTCACAGGTGTGCCTGGGAGTGTCACCAGGTGTGCCTGCAGGTGTCTGAGTGTGCCTGGCAGTGTCAGAGGTGTACCTGGTGTGGGGTGTCAGAGGTGTGGCTGGGGTGTCAGTGGGTACCTGGGGTGTCAAGGTGTGCGGGAGGATCAGGTGTGCCTGGAATATTGGAGGTGTTCCTGGGGTATCAGAGATTGTGCCTGGGGTGTTGGAGGTGTGCCTGGGAGAGTCTGGAGATGTGCCTGGGGTGTCAGAGGTGTGCCTGGGGAGTGTGCATGTGTGCCTGGCAGTGTCAGAGGTGTGCCTGGGTGCCTGGGGTGTGGGGTGTACCTGGGGTGTCGGGTGTGCCTGGGGTGCCAGGGTGTGCCAGGGGAATGTCAGTGGAGTGCCTGGGGTGTCAGGGGTGTGCCTGGAAGGTCAGGGGTGTGCCTGGGAGTGTCAGAGGTGTGCTTGGGAGTGTCAGGGGTGTGCCTGGGGTGTCTGGGGTGTGCCTGGGAGAGTCAGAGGGTGCCTGGGAGTGTCAGGGGTGTCACCAGGTGTCAAGGTGTGCCTGGGAGTGTCAGAGGTGTACCAGGGGTCTGAGGTGTGCCTGGAGTGTCTGAGTGTGCCTGGGTGTGCTGGGTGTGCCATGGCAGTGTCGGCGGTGTGCCTGGGGTGTCGGCAGTGTCGGCGGTGTGTGCCTGGGGAGTGTCAGAGGTGTACCTGGGAGTGTCAGATGTGTGCCTGGGGAGTGTCAGGGTGTACCTGGGAGTGTGGGTGTGCTGGGGTGTCTAGGTGTGCCTGGGTGTCGGAGGTGTACCAGGGGAATGTCGGATGTGTGCCTGGGGAGTGTCGGATGTGTGCCTGGGAGTGTCGGGCTGTGCAGGAATCAGAGGTGTACCTGGGAGTGTGAAAGGTGTGCCTGGGGTGTCAGAGTGTGCCTGGGGTGTCGGAAGTGTAACAAGAGTGTCGGAGGTGTGCCTGAAGTGTCAGAGGTGGCGCAGAGGTCAGGTGTGCCTGGGGAGTGTGAGGTGTCTGGGGTGTCAGTAACCTGGAGGTGTCGGAGGTGTGCCTGGGGTGTCTGGGGTTTGCCTGGGATTGTCTGGGGTGTGCCTCTGGGGATGCCAGTGTGCTTGGGGAGTGTCAGAGGTGTACCTGGGAGTGTCGGGTGTACCTGTGGGGTGTACCTGGAAGTGTCAGGGGTGTGCCTGGGAGTGTCTGGGGTGTGCCTGGGGAGAGTCAGAGGTGTGCCTGGGGAGTGTCAGGGGCCAGTGTCAGCGGTGCCTGGGAGTGTCAGGGGTGTGCCTGGGAGTGTCTGAGGTGTACCTGGAAGTGTCTGAGGTGTACACAGGTGTCGGGGTGTGTGGCAGTGTCAGCAGTGTGACCTGGGGAGTGTCAGCGGTGTGCCTGGGGTCAGCGGTGTACCAGTGTCAGGTGGTACCTGGGGTGTCAGATGTGTGCCTGGGAGTGTCAGAGGTGTACCTGGGAGTGTCAGAGGTGTGCCTGGGAGTGTCTGGGGTGTGGGAGTGTCGGAGGTGTGCCAGGGAGTGTCGGATGTGCTACCTGGAGTGTCGGATGTGTGGGAGTGTCGGGCTGTACTGGGAGTGTCAGAGGTGTACCTGGGGAGTGTCAGAGGTGTGGCTGGGGAGTGTCAGGGTGCCTGCAGTGTCAGAGGTGTACCTGGGAGTGTCGGAGGTGTACCTGGGAGTGTCAGAGGTGTACCTGGGAGTGTTGGCGGTGTCCAGGGGTGTCAGGTGCAGGAGTGTCTGAGATGTGCCAGGGAGTGTCAGTGGAGTGCCTGGGAGTGTCAGAGGTGTACCTGGGAGTGTCAGAGAAGTACCTGGGGAGTGTCAGAGGTATGCCTGGGGTGTGAGGTGTGCCTGGGGTGTCAGGGGTGTACCTGGGAATGTCAGAAGTGTGCCTGGGAGAGTCAGGTGTCCTGGGAGTGTCAAGGTGTGCCTGGGAGGTCGGAGGTGTGCCTGGGGTGTACAGGTGTGCCTGGGAGTGTCAGGGTGTACCTGGGAGAGTCGGAGGTGTGCACCTGGGAGGTCAGGTGTGCCTGGGAGTGTGAGGTGCTGGGAGTGTCACAGGTGTGCAAGTGTCTGGGTGTGCCTGGGGGTGTCAGAGGTGTACCTGGGTGCCTGGGAGTGTCAAGGTGTAGCACAGGAGTGTCAGTGGAGTGCCTGGGAGTGTCAAGGTGTGCCTGGGGAGTGTCGGAGGTGTACCAGGGAGTGTCTGAGATGTACCAGGGAGTGTCTCAGTGGAGTACCTGGGAGAGTCATGGGTGTACCTGGGGTGTCAGGGTGTACCTGGGTGTGGGGTGTACCTGGGAGTGTCAGAGGTATGCCTGGGGTGTCAGGGTGCCTGGGGTGTCAGGGGTGTACCTTCAGGTGTCGGAGGTGTACCAGGGAGTGTCGGAGGTGTGCTGGGAGTGTCAGAGTGTACCTGGGAGAGTCGGAAGTGTACCTGGGGTGTCAAGGTGTACCTGGGAGTATCAAGTGTACCTGGGGTGTCGGAGGTGTACCTGGGAGAGTCACAGGTGTACCTGGGAGTGTCACAGGTGTACCTGGGGTGTCACAAGTGTACCTGGCAGTGTCAGGGTGTGCAGGTGCCTGGAAGCGTCAGAGGTGTAACTGGGAGTGTCAGTGGGTACCTGGGGTGTCAAGGTGGCTACATGGGAGGATCGGAGGTGTACCTGGGAATATCGGAGGTGTTCCTAGGAGTATCAGAGGTGTACCTGGGAGTGTTGGAGGTGTACCTGGGAGAGTCACAGGTGTACCTGGGAGGTCACAGGTACCTGGGAGGTCACGTGTACCTGGCAGGTCAGAGTGTCCTGGGTACCTGGGAGGTCAGAGGTACCTGGGAGTCAAAGGTACCTGGGAGTCATCGAGGTGTACCTGGGAGTGTCGGAGGTGTGGGAGATCACAGGTGTACCTGGGAGTGTCAGAGGTGTACCTGGAGTGTCAGAGTGTACCTGGCAGTGTCAGAGGTGTACCTGGGTAACTGGGAGTGTCAGAGGTGTAACTGGGAGTGTCAGGAGTACCTGGGAGTGTCAAGGTGTACCTGGGAGGATCGGAGGTGTACCTGGGAATATTGGAGGTGTTCCGAGCATCGAGTGTGACCTGGGAGTGTTGGAGGTGTACCTGGGAGTGTCAGAAGTGTACCTGGGAGAGTCGGAAGTGTACCTGGGAGTGTCAAAGGTGTACCTGGGAGTATCAGAGGTGTACCTGGGAGTGTCGGAGGTGTACCTGGGAGAGTCACAGGTGTACCTGGGAGTGTCACAGGTGTACCTGGGAGGTCACAAGTGTACCTGGCAGTGTCAGAGGTGTACCTGGGTACCTGGAAGCGTCAGAGGTGTAACTGGGAGGTCAGTGGAGTACCTGGGAGGTCAAAGGTGTACATGGGAGGATCGGAGGCGCTGGGAATATCGGAGGTGTTCCTAGGAGTATCAGGAGGTGTACCTGGGAGTGTTGGAGGTGCATCACAGGTGTCCTGGGAGTGTCACAGGTGTACCTGGAGTGTCACATGTGCACCTGGCAGTGTCAGAGGTGCAGTACCTGGGAGTGTCAAAGGTGTACCTGGGAGATCAGAGGTGCACCTGGGAGTGTCGGAGGTGTACCTGGGAGAGTCACAGGTGTCTGGGAGGTCACAGGTGTACCTGGGGAGTGTCACAAGTGTACCTGGCAGTGTCAGAGGTGCACCTGGGAACTGGGAGTGTCAGAGGTGTAACTGGGAGGTCAGTGGAGTACCTGGGAGTGTCAAAGGTGTACCTGGGAGGATCGGAGGTGTACCTGGGAATATTGGAGGTGTTCCTAGGGAGTATCAGAGGTGTACCTGGGAGTGTTGGAGGTGTGAGATTCACAGGTGTGCCTGGGAGGTCACAGGTACCTGGGAGGCACACGTACCTGGCAGTGTCAGAGGTGTACCTGGGTACCCTGGGAGGTCAGAGGTGTACCTGGGAGTCGGAGGTGTACCTGGGGTGCCAGAGGTGTACCAGGGAATGTCAGTGGAGTACCTGGGAGGTCAGAGGTGTACCTGGAAGAGTCAGGAGGTGTACCTAGGAGGTCAGAGGTACTTGGGAGGTCAGAGGTGTACCTGGGAGGTCGGAGGTGTACCTGGAAGTGTCAAGGTGTACCTGGAAGTGTCAGGGGTGTACCTGGGAGTGTCTGAGGTGTACCTGGGAGAGTCAGAGGTGTACCTGGGAGGTACCTGGGAGTGTCAGCGGTGTACCTGGGAGTGTCAGAGGTACCAGGGAGTGTCTGAGGTGTACCTGCTGGGGTGTCAGGAGGTGTGTACCTGGGAGTGTCAGTGGAGAACCAGGGAGTGAAAGAGGTGTACCTTGGAGTGACAGAGGTGTACCAGGGAGTGTCTGAAGTGTACCTGGGAGTGTCAGAGATGTACCAGGGAGTGTCAGAGGAATACCTAGGAGTGTCAGAGGTGTACCTGGGAGTGTCAGAGGTGTACCTAGGAGGATCGGAGGTTTACCTGGGAGTGTCGGAGTTGTACCTGGGAGTGTCGGAGATGTACCTGGGAGTGTGAGAAGTGTACCTGGGAGTGTCAGAGTTGCACCTTGGAGTGTCTGAGGTGTACCTGGGAGTGTCTGAGGTGTACATGGCAGTGTCTGAGGTGTACCTGGCAGTGTCTGAGGTGTACTTGGCAGTGTCAGCGGTGTACCTGGGAGTGTCAGCGGTGTACCTGGGAGTGTTAGAGGTGTATCAGGGAGTGACAGAGGGGTACCTAGGAGTGTCAGGGGTGTACCTGGGAGTGTCAGAGGTGTACCTGGGAGTATCGGAGGTGTACCTGAGAGTGTCAAAGGTGTACCTGGGAGTGTCAGAGGTGTACCTGGGAGTGTCAGAGATGTACCTAGGAGTGTCAGAGGTGTATCTGGGAGTGTTGGACGTGTTTTTGGGAGTGTCAGAGGTGTACCAAGGAATGTCAGTGGAGTACCTGGGAGTGTCAGAGGTGTACCTGGGAGTTTCAGAGGTGTACCTGGGAGTGTCAGAGGTGTACCTGGGAGTGTCAGAGGAGTACCTGGGAGTGTCGGAGGTGTACTTGCGAGTGTAAGAGATGTACCTGGGGTGTCTGGGAGATTGTACCCTGGGAGTGTCCAGGAGTGAGGTACCTGGGAGTGTCAGAGGTGTACCTGGGAGTGTCAGGGGAGTATCAGGGAGTGTCAGTGGAGTACCTGGGAGTGACAGAGGTGTACCTGGGAGTGTCCGAGGTGTACATGGAGTGTCAGAGGTGTACCTGGCAGTATCAGCGGTGTACCTGGGAGTGTCAGAGGTGTGCCTGGGAGTGTCAGAGGTGTACCTGGGAGTGTCTGAGGTGTACTTGGGAATGACTGAGGTGTACCTGCGAGTGTCAGAGAAGTACCAGGGGGAGTCTCAAAGGGTGTTCCTGGGAGTATCGGAGGTGCACCACGGGTGTCAGAGGTGTGCCTGGCGGTCTCAGGGTGAACCAAGAGTGTCAGAGAAGTACCAGGGAGTATCACAGGAGTACCTGGGAGTGTGAGAGGTGTACCTTGGAGTGTGAGAGGTGTACCTAGGTGTGTCTGAGGTGTACCTGGGAGTGTCAGAGGTGTACCTGGGAGTGTCAGAGGAGTACCTGGGAATGTCAGAGGTATAACAGGGAGTGTCATTGAAGTACCTGGGAGTCTCAAAGGTGTTCCTGGGAGTATCGGAGGTGCACCACGGAGTGTCAGAGGTGTACCTGGCAGTCTCAGAGGTGAACCAAAGAGTGTCAGAGGAGTACCTGGGAGTGTCAGGGGTGTACCTGGGAGTGTCTGCGGTGTACCTGGGATTGTCTGTGGTGTACCTGGTGAGTGTCAGAGGTGTACCTGGCAGTCTCAGAGGTGAACCAAAAGAGTGTCAGAGGAGTACCTGGGAGTGTCAGAGAGGTGTACCTGGGAGTCTGCACGGTGTACCTGGGAGTGTCTGTGAGGTGTACCTGGTGAGTGTCGAGATGTACCTGGGGTGTCAGAGGAGGTGTACCTGGGAGTGTCAGGGGTGTATCAGGAGTGTCAGTGGAGTACCTGGGAGTGTCAGAGGTGTACCTGGGAGTGTCCCAGGTGTACATGGAGTGTCAGAGGTGCACCTGGCAGTGTCAGCGGTGTACCTGGGAGTGTCAGAGGTGTGCCTGGGCGTGTCCGAGGTGTACCTGGGAGTGTCTGAGGTGTACCTGGGAGTGTCTGAGGCGTACCTGGGAGTGTCAGAGAAGTACCAGGGAGTGTCACAGGAGTACCTGGGAGTGTGAGAGGTGTACCTGCGAGTGTGGGAGGTGCACCTAGGAGTGTCTGAGGTGTACCTGGGAGGGTCAGAGGTGTACCTGGGAGTGTCTGAGGTGTACCTGGGAGTGTCTGAGGTGTGCCTGGGAGTGTCAGCGGAGAACCAGGGAGTGTCTCAGGTGTACCTGGGAGTGTCAGAGCTATACCTTGGAGTGTCAGAGGAATTCCTAAGAGTGTCAGAGGTGTACCTGGGAGTGTCAGCGGTGTACCTGGGAGTGTCAGGGGTGTACCAGGGGGTGTCAGAGGTGTACCTGGGAGTGTCAGAGGTGTACCTGGGAGTGTCAGAGGTGTACCTGGGACTATCAGAGGTGTACCTGGGGGGTATCGGATGTGTACCTGGGAGTGTCAGAGGTGTACCTGGGAGTGTCAGAGGTGTACCTCGGAGTATGAGAGGTGTATCTGGGAGTGTCAGGGGTGTACCTGGGAGTATCAGGGGTGTAACTGAGAGTGTCGGCGGAGTAACTGGGAGTGTCAGAGGTGTAACTGGGAGTATCAGAGGTGTACCTGGGAGTGTCAGTGGTGTACCTGGGAGTGTCAGAGTTGTACCTGGGAGTGTCAGAGGTGTTCCTGAGAGTTTCACAGGTGTTCCTGAGATTGTCAGAGGTGTACCTGGGAGTATCAGAGGTGTACCTGGTAGTGTCAGTGGTGTACCTGGGAGTATCAGAGGTGTACCTGGGAATGTCAGAGGTGTACCTGGGAGTGTCAGAGGTGTACATGGAAGTGTCAGAGGTGTAGCTGGGAGTGACAGAGGTGTACCTGGGAGTGTCAGAGGTGTACCTTGGAGTGTCTGGGGTGTACCTCAGAGTGTCAGAGGTGTACCTCGGAGTATCAGAGGTGTACTTGGGAGTGTCAGTGGTGTACCAGGGAATGTCAGTGGAGTACCTGGGAGTGTCAGAGGAGTTCCTGGGAGTGTCAGAGGTGTACCTGGGAGTGTCAGAGGTGTACCTGGGAGTGACAGAGGTGTACCTGGGAGTGTGAGAACTGTACCTGGGAGTGTCAGAGGTGTACCTGGGAGTGTCCGGAGGTGTTCCTGGGGGAGTCAGAGGTGTACCTGGGAGTGTCAGAGGTGTACCTGGGCGTGTCAGCGGTTTACCTGGGAGTGTCTGAGGTGTACCTGGGAGTGTCGGGTGTGTACCTGGGAGTGTCAGGGGTGTAGCAGGGAGTGTTAGAGGTGTACCAGTTAGTGTCAGAGGTGTACCTGGGAGTGTCAAAGGAGTACTTGGGAGTGTCAGAGGTGTACCTGGTAGGAGTGTCAGAGGTGTACCTGGTAGTGTGAGTGGTGTACCTGGGAGTGTCAGAGGTGTACCTGGTAGTGTGAGTGGTGTACCTGGGAGTGTCAGAGGTGTACCTGGTAGTGTGAGTGGTGTACCTGGGAGTGTCAGAGGTGTACCTAGGAGTGTCAGGGGTGTACCTGGGAGTGTCAGAAGTGTACCTGGGAGTGTCTGAGGTGTATCTGGGAGTGTCTGAGGTGTATCTGGGAGTGTCAGAGGAGAACCAGGGAGTGTAAGAGGTGTACCTGGGAGTGTCAGAGGTGTACCAGTTAGTGTCAGAGGTGTACCGGGGAGTGTCATAGGTGTACCAGGGAGTGTCATAGGTGTACCAGGGAGTGTCAGAGGAGTACGTGGGAGTGTCAGCGGTGTACCTGGGAGTGTCGGATGTGTACCTGGGAGTATCAGAGGTGTACCAGGGAGTGTTAGAGGTGTACCTGGGAGTGTCAGAAGTGTACCTGGGACTATCGGAGGTGTACCTGGGGTGTATCGGAGGTGTACCTGGGAGTGTCAGAGTTGTACCTGGCAGTATCAGAGGTGTATCTGGGAGTGTCAGGGGTGTACCTGGGAGTGTCAGGGGTGTAACTGGGAGTGTCGGAGGTGCAACTGGGAGTGTCAGAGGTGTAACTGGGAGCATCAGAGGTGTACCTGGGAGTGTCAGTGGTGTACCTGGGAGTGTCAGAGGTGTACCTGGGAGTGTCAGGGGTGTACCAGGGAGTGTCAGTGGAGTTCCTGGGAGTGTCAGTGGAGTACCTGGGAGTGTCAGAGGTGAACCTGGGAGTGTCAGGGGTGTACTTGGGAGTGTCTGAGGTGTACCTGGGAATGTCAGGGGTTTACCAGGGAGTGTCAGTGGAGTACCTGGGAGTGTCGGAGGTGTACCTGGGAGTATCATAGGTGTATCTGGGAGTGTCAGGGGTGTACCTGGGAGGCCAGGGGTGTAACTCGGGGATTGTCAGGTGTAACTGGGAGTGTCGGAGGCACCTGGGGAGTATCGAGAGGTGTACCTGGGGAGGTCAGTGGTGAAACTGGGGAGTGTCAGGAGGTGTAACTGGGAGCACTCAGAGGTGTACCTGGGAGTGTCAGTGGTGTTCCTGAGTGTCAAAGGTGTACCTGGGAGCATCAGAGGTGTACCTGGGAGTGTCAGTGGTGTACCTGGGAGTGTCAGAGGTGTACCTGGGAGGTCTGGGGGTGTACCTGGGAGTGTCAGAGGTGTACCTGGGAGTGTCAGGGGTGTACCTGGGAGTGTCAGGGGTGTACCTGGGTGTAATGACACAAAATAAACAGAGAAGAGAGGAAGATATATATATAAGTAGGAAGTATAGAGAGTAGAGATGTAAAGATAGGAAACTTGGTAGCGTGGCCTGGATGTTATTTGCACAGCGTCACTACGCTTATCTTATCTCGTATGTCAATACACATATATTACTTCTTAAAGGGACAACTTGTTAAACACCTCTTGATACAACTATTTATTACTTCACTCAATGACATGGACACATTAATATCACTGTTATATCGGGGTACCAACACATTATGCTTTACGTTACTTGACACTGACTCTCGGACACACCTGAATGAATACACTTCCCACAGTAGGTAACTCACCCTAGGACGTTCTGACAAGACTCACGTGTACCCTGACGTAGGCCCAGTGAGTGCTGGCTGGGCTACCTCCTATGGGAAAGTCTGCTTAGCTGGCGACGCCGTGGTCCGGTCGGGAGGTCTCCCTCCCGACCTGGGGAGGGGACGTGCGTGACTCTGCTTAGTGAACCGAGTGACGACCCGAACGGGAGAGAGAGACAGCAACCAGAATGATAATGATAATGGAATAGGAATCTCGAATGGAATGCCCGTGGACGGGACTGTAGGGCCTTTATATGGGGTCGGCCCAGCCGGCTTCTGACCTCTAACAATTAACACTAAACTGGTTTGATCTGGCTAATTGTGTGCAGGTGTGGTCCTGGCCAGGTGTCTTGGCTAGGTGCGGTTGTAGGTCACCGGCTCACGTCATTAGCGGGCAAGGTCAAGTCCCTTGGGTCGACCTGAGGTGTGTCAAATCGGAATGTGGTGGTACCACGAGGTCTGTGGTGTACTTGCTGTTATATGTGACATAATTCTGGGCTGTAAGGTTTGGTCTGACAATCACTCATTACACTGGGAGTGTCAGAGGTGTACCTGGGAGTGTCTAAGGTGTACCTGGGAGTGTCGGAGGTGTACCAGGGAGTGTCGGAGGTGTACCTGGGAGTGTCGGAGGTGTACCTGAAAGTGTCGGAGCTGTGCTCTGGGAGTGTCAGAGGTGTACCTGGGAGTGTCGAAGGTGGATCTGGGAGTGTCGGAGGTGTACCAGGGAGTGTCGGAGGTGTACCCGGGGAGTGTCCGAGATGTACCGGGGTGTCAGTGGAGTACCCTGGGAGTGTCAGAGGGTGTGCCTGGGAATGTCAGGGGTGTACCTGGGAGTGTCAGGGGTGTACCTGGGAGTGTCAGAGGTATACCTGGGAGTGTCAGAGGTGTACCTGGGAGTGTCAGGGGTGTACCTGGGAGTGTCTGTGGTGTACCCAGGAGTATCAGGGGGTGTACCGGGAGTGTCGGACGTGTACCTAGGAGTGTCGGAGGTGTACCTGGGAGTGTCGAGGTGTACCTGAAAGTGTCGGAGCTGTGGAGGAGTGTCAGAGGTGTACCTGGGAGTGTCGAAGGTGTATCTGGGAGTGTCGGAGGTGCAGAGTGTCGGAGGTGTACCAGGAGTGTCTGAGATGTACCCAGGAGTGTCAGTGGAGTACCTGGGGTGTCAGAGGTGCCTGGGAATGTCAGAGGTGTACCAGGGTGTCAGGGGTGTACCTGGGAGTGTCAGGAGGTATACCTGGGAGTGTCAGGAGGTGTGTACCTGGGAGTGTCGGGGTGTACCTGGGAGTGTCTGTAGTGTGCAGGAGTATCGGGGTGTGCAGGGAGTGTCAGGGCATTGCCTGGGAGTGTCAGGAGGTGTACCTGGAAGTGTCGGAAGGCTGTACACAGGAGTGTAAGAGGTGCACCTGGGGTATCAGAGGTGTACGAGTGTCAGAGGTGTACCTGAGTGTCAGAGGTGTACCTTGGGTGTCGGAGGTGTACCTGGAAGTGCCAGTCAGAGGTGTACCTGGGAATGTCAGAGGTGTACCTAGGAGTGTCGGGGTGTACCTGGGAGTGTCACAGGGGTGGCCTGGGAGTGTCGAGGTGTACCAGGAGTGTCGCAGGTGTACCAGGGGTGTGCAGGTGTACCAGGGAGTGTCAGTGGAGTACCTGGGAGTGTCAGAGGTGTACCTGGGAGTGTCAGGGGTGTACCTAGGGTGGTCAGAGGTGTACCTGGGAGTGTCAGGGGTGTACCTGGGAGTGTCAGAGGTATACCTGGGAGTGTCAGGTGTGTACATGGGAGCTTCGGAGGTGGCCTGAAGTGTCACAGGTGTACGGAAAGTCAGGTGTACCCTGGGAGTGTCACAGGTAGCCTGGGAGTGTCACAGGTGTACCTGGGACTGTCACAGGTAGCCTGGGAATGTCAGGTGTACCTGGGAGTGTCAGAGGTGTACCTGGCAGTGTCAGAGGTGTACCTGGGGTGTCACTGGAGTACCTGGGAGTGTCAAGGTGTACCTGAGTATCGGAGGTGTGCCTGGGAATATCGGAGGTGTTCCTGGGAGTATCGGAGGTGTACCTGGGGTGTCGAGGTGTACCTGGGAGTGTGGAGGTGTACCTGGGAGTGTACAGGTGTACCTGGGATTATCGGAGGTGTACCTGGGAATATCAGGTGTTCCTGGGAGTATCAGAGGTGTACCTAGGAGTGTCGAGGTATACCTGCGAGTGTCAGAGGTGTACCTGGGAGTGTCGGAGGTGTACCTGGGAGTGTCAGAGGTGTACCTGGGAGTGTTGGAGGTGTATCAGGGAGTGTCGGAGGTGTACCAGGGAGTGTCTGAGATGTACCAGGGAGTAGCCAGGTGTACCTGGGAGTGTCGAAGGTGTACCTGGGAGTGTCGGAGGTGTACCTGGGAGTGTCGGAGGTGTACCCTGGAGAGTCGGAGGTGTACCTCCGGAGTGTGAGAGTGTATCTGGGAGTGTGTCAGGTGTACCTGGGTGTCGGAGGTGTACCTGGGAGTGTCTGAGGTTTACCTGGGATTGTCTGAGGTGCCAGGGAGTGTGAGAGGTGTACCTGGGAGTGTCAGTGGAGTACCTGGGAGTGTCAAGGTGTACCTGGGAGTATCGGAGGTGTACCTGGGAATATCGGAGGTGTTCCTGGGAGTATCAGAGGTGTGTACCTAGGAGTGTCGAGGTGTACCTGCGAGTGTCAGAGGTGTACCTGGGGTGTCGGAGGTGTACCTGGGAGTGTCAGGGTGTACCTGGGAGTGTTAGGAGGTGTACCAGGGGTGTCGGAGGTGTACCAGGGAGTGTCTGAGATGTACCAGGGAGTGTCAGTGAGTACCGGGAGTGTCAGAGAGGATGTACCTGGGAGTGTCAGAGGTGTGCACCGAGTGTCAGAGGTATACCTGGGAGTGTCAGAGGGTGTACCTGAGTGCAGGGTACCTGGGAATGTCAAGGGGTGTGCCTGGGAGTGTCGGAGAGTGTACCTGGGGAGTGTCGGAGGTAGCCTGGAGTGTCGAAGGTGTACCTGGGAGAGTCGGAGGTGTACCTGGGAGTGTCGGAGGTGTACCTGGGAGAGTCGGAGGTGTACCTGGGAGTGTGAAGGTGTATCTGGGATTGTCAGTGGTGTACCTGGAAGTGTCGAGAGGTGTATCCAGAGGTGTACCACAAGGTGTGGAGGTGTCCCTGGGAGTGTCACAGGTGTGTACCTGGGAGTGTCACGGAGGTGGCCTGGGAGGGTCCAGGTGTGCCTGGGAGTGTAAGGGGTGTACCAAGGAGTGTCAGGGGTATACCTGGGAGTGTCAGAGGTGTACCTGGGATTGTCAGGGGTGTACCTGGGAGTGTCAGGGGTGTACCTGGGAGTGTCGGAGGCGTACCTGGGAGTGTCGGAGGTGTACCTGGGAGTGTCAGAGGTGTACCTGGGAGAGTCGGAGGTGTACTAGGGGTGTGAGACACCTGGGAGTGTCAGTGGTGTACCTGGAAGTGTCGGAGGTGTACAGAGTGTCAGAGGTTTACCTGGGAGTGTCTGAGGTGTACCTGGGAGTGTGAGAGGTGGCCTGCCTGGTGTCAGTGGAGTACCTGGGAGTGTCAAATGTGTACCCGGGAGTATCGGAGGTGTACCTGGGAATATAGGAGTGTTCCTGGGAGTATCAGAGAGGTGTACCTGGGAGTGTGCAGGTGTACCTGGGAGTGTCACAGGTGTACTGGGAGGTGTCACAGGTGTACCTGGGAGTGTCACAGGTAGCCTGGGAGTGTCACAGGTACCTGCATTGTCAGTGGAGAACCCGGGAGTGTCAAGGTGTACCTGGAGGTATCAGGAAGTTGTACCTGGGAGTGTCGGAGGTGTACCCGGGAATGTCTCAGGTAGCGGGAGTGTCAAGAGGTGTACCCGGCAGTGTCCATAGGTGTACCTGGGAGGTGTCAGGGTGTACCTCAGAGTGTCAGCGATGTACCTAGGAGTGTCAGAGGTGTACCAGTGTCTGAGAGTACTACTGAGGTAATGCCAAGGTGTCAGGGGTAGCCACATGGCAGTGTCAGCGGTGTACCTGGAGTGTCAGAGGTATACCCGAGAGTATCAGAAGGTGTACCTGGAGTGTCCAAAGGTGTACCTGAGTGTCGCGGGTGTACCTGGAGTGTCAGAGGTATACCCGGGAGTATCAGAGGTAGCCGGAGTGTCACAGGTGTACCTTGAGTTTCTGAGTGTACATGGAGTGTCAGAGGTGTACCATGGCAGTGTCAGGGGTGTGCCTGGGAGTGTCGGAGGTGTACTGGGTGTCGGAGGTACCTGGGAGTGTGAAGGTGTCCCTGGGAGTGTCCGGAGTGTACCTGTGAGTGTCGGAGTGTACCAGGGAGTGTCAGGTGTACCTGGGGTGTCAGAGGTGTACCTGGGAGAGTCGGAGGTGGCCTGGGAGTGTGAGAGGTGTACCTGGGAGTGTCAGTGGTGTACCTGGTAGTGTCGGTGGTGTACCTGGGGTGTCAGGAGGTTTACCTGGGAGTGTCTGAGGTGTACCTGGGAGTGTGAGGTGTACCTGGGAGTGTCAGTGGGTACCTGGGAGTGTCAAGGTGTACCTGGGGTATCGGAGGTGTACCTGGGAATATCGGAGGTGTTCCTGGGAATATCAGAGGTGTGCCTAGGGTGTCGGAGGTGTACCTGGGAGTGTCACTGGTGTACCTGGGAGTGTCACAGGTGTGCCTGGGAGGAGGGTCACAGGTGTACCTGGGAGTGTCAGGGGTGTACCTGGGAGTGTCCAGAGGTATACCTGGGAGTGTCGGAGCTGTACCTGGGAGTGTCAGAGGTGTACCTAGGAGTGTCAGGGGTGTACCTGGGAGTGTCTGAGGTGTACCTGGGAGTGTCGGAGGTGTACCAGGGAGTGTCGCAGGTGTACCAGGGAGTGTCTGAGATGTACCAGGGAGTGTCAGTGGAGTACCTGGGAGTGTCAGAGGAGGTGACCTGGAAGTGTCAGAGGTGCTGGGAGTGTCAGGGGTGTACGGGAGTGTCAGAGGTATACCCGGGAATGTCAGAGGTGTACCTGGGAGTGTCAGGGTGTACCTGGGAGTGTCAGGGGTGTACCTGGGAGCGTCGGAGGGTGTACCTGGGGTGTCGGAGGTAGCCTGGGAGTGTCGGAGGTGCACCAGGGAGTGTCGGAGGTGTACCTGGGAGAGTCATAGGTGTACCTGGGAGTGTCTGAGGTGTACCTGGAAGTGTCTGAGGGTGTACATGGAGTGTCAGGTGTACCATGGCAGTGTCAGCGGTGTACCTGGGAGTGTGGCAGTGCCTGGGAGTGTCAGAGGTATAACTGAGGTATCAGAGATGTACCTGGGGTGTCAGGGGTGTACCTCGGAGTATGGTGTAACTGGGAGTGTCGGAGGTGTAACTAGGAGTGTCAGGGGTGTACCGGAGTGTCAGAGGTGCACCGGAGTGTCAGAGGTGTACCTGGGAGTGTGAGGGTACCTGGGAGTGTCAGAGGTGTACCTGGGAGTGTCAGGGGGTGTACCTGGGAGTGTTTGAGGTGTACCTGGAAGTGTCTGAGGTGTACATGGGTGTCAGCAGGGTGTACCTGGGAGTGTCAGCGGTGTACCTGGGAGTGTCAGTGGGTGTACCTGGGAGTGTCAGAGGTATACCTGGGGTATCAGAGGTGTCACTGGGGGTAGTCAGAGGTGTACCTGGGAGTGTCAGAGGTGTGACCGGGAGTGTAGAGGTGTACCGGAGTGTCAGGGGTGTACCTGGGAGTGTCAGAGGGTGACCTGGGAGTGTCAAGGGTGTACCTGGGAGTGTCGGAGGTGGCCACAGGAGTGTCAGAGGTGTACCTGGCAGTGTCAGAGGTGTACCTGGGAGTGTCAGAGGTGTACACCGGAGTGTCAGAGGTGTACCTTGGGTGTCAGAGGTGTACCTGGGAGTGTCTGAGGTGTACCTGGAAGTGTCTGAGGTGTACAGTGGGTGGCAGAGGGTGTACCATGGCAGTGTCAGCGGTGTACCTGGGAGGTGTCAGCGGTGTACCTGGGAGTGTCAGAGGTGTACCTGGGGTGTCAGTGGAGTACCTGGGAGTGTCAAATGTGTACCTGGGAGTATCGGAGGTGTACCACGGGAATATCGGAGGTGTTCCTGGGAGTATCAGAGGTGTACCTGGGAGTGTCACAGGTGTACCTGGGAGTGTCACAGGTGTACCTGGGAGTGTCACAGGTGTACCTGGGAGTGTCAGAGGTGTACCTGGGAGTGTCAGAGGTGTACCTGGGAGTATCGGAGGTGTACCTGGGAATATCGGAGGTGTTCCTGGGAGTATCAGAGGTGTACCTGGGAGTGTCGAGGTATACCTGCAGTGTCAGAGGTGTACCTGGGAGTGTCAGGTGTACCTGGGAGTGTCAGAGGTGTACCTGGGAGTGTTGGAGGTGTATCAGGGAGTGTCCGGAGGTGTACCAGGGAGTGTCAGAGATGTACCAGGGAGTGTCAAGGTGTACCTGGGAGTGTCGAAGGTGTGCCTGGGGTGTCGGAGGTGTACCTGGGAGTGTCGGAGGTGTACCTGGGAGAGTCGGAGGTGTACCTCGGGTGTGAGTGTATCCAGGAGTGTCAGTGGTGTACCTGGAAGTGTCGGAGGTGTACCTGGGAGTGTCTGAGGGTTTACCTGGGATTGTCAGAGGTGTACAGGGAGTGTGAAGGTGGCGCACGGGTGTCAGTGGGTACCTGGGTGTCAAAGGTGTACCTGGGAGTATCAGGAGGTGTACCAGAATGTCAGAGGTGTTCTGGGAGTATCAGAGGTGTACCTAGGGTGTCGAGGTGTACCTGCAGTGTCAGAGGTGTACCTGGGAGTGTCGGAGGTGTACCTGGGAGTGTCAGAGGTGTACCTGGGAGTGTTGGAGGTGTACCAGGGAGTGTCGGAGGTGTACCAGGGAGTGTCTGAGATGTACCAGGGAGTGTCAGTGGAGTACCTGGGAGTGTCAGAGGTGTACCTGGGAGTGTCAGAGGTGTACCTGGGAGTGTCAGAGGTATACCTGGGAGTGTCAGAGGTGTACCTGGGAGTGTCAGGGGTGTACCTGCGAGTGTCGGGGTGTGCCTGGGAGTGTCGGAGGTGTGTACAGGAGTGTCGGAGGTGTACCTGGGAGTGTCGAGAAGGTGTACCTGGGAGTGTCGAGAGGTGTACCTGGGAGTGTCGAGAGGTGTACCTGGGAGAGTCGGAGGTGTACCTGGGAGTGTCAGAGGTGTATCTGGGATTGTCAGTGGTGTACCTGGAAGTGTCGGAGGTGTATCAGAAGTGTACCTAGGGGTGTCGAGAGGTGTCCCTGGGGAGTGTCACAGGTGTACCTGGGAGTGTCTGGAGGTGTGGGAGGAGTCACAGGTGTACCTGGGAGTGTAAGGGGTGTACCCCAGGAGTGTCAGGGGGTATACCTGGGAAGAGGTGTACCTGGGATTGTCAGGGTGTACCTGGGAGTGTAGGGGTGGCCCCTGGGAGTGTCCGGAGGCGTACCTGGGAGTGTCGGAGTGTACCGCATGGGAGTGTCAGGGGGTGTACCTGGGAGAGTCAGGAGGTGTAGCAAGGTGTGAGAACGTTTACCTGGGAGTGTCAGTGGTGTACCTGGAAGTGTCGGAGGTGTACCTGGGAGTGTCAGAGGAGGTTTACCTGGGAGTGTCTGAGGTGTACCTGGGAGTGTGAGGTGTACCTGGGAGTGTCAGTGGGTCCTGGGAGTGTCAAAGTGTGTACCTGGGAGTATCGGAGGTGTACCTGGGAATATCGGAGGTGTTCCTGGGAGTATCAGAGGTGTACCTGGGGTGTCACAGGTGTGCCTGGGAGTGTCATGGGTGTGCCTGGGAGTGTCACAGGTGGCCACTGGGAGTGTCAGGTGGCCTGGGAGTGTCACAGGTGTACCTGCGATTGTCAGTGGAGGAGAACCTGGGAGTGTCAAGGGGTAGCCTGGGAGTATCGGAGGTGTACCTGGGAGTGTCGGAGAGTGTACCTGGGAATGTCTCAGGTGTACCTGGGAGTGTCAGAGGTGTACCTGGGAGTGTCAGAGGTGTACCTGGGAGTGTCAGGAGGTGTACCTGGGAAGTGTCAGAGGTGTACCTGGGAGTGTCAGAGGTGTACCTGGGGTGTCGGAGGTGTACACAGAGAGTGTCGAGGTGTACCTGGGAGTGTCAGAGGTGTACATGGGAGTGTCAGAAGTGTACCTGGGAGTGTCAAGGTGGCCTGGAAGTGTCAGGGTAGCACCTGGGAGCAGAGGTGTACCTGGGAGTGTCAGAGAGGTGTACCTGGAAGTGTCAGAGGTGTACCTGGGAGTGTCAGAGGTGTACCTGGGAGTATCAGAGGTGTACACAGGAGTGTCACAGTGTACCTGGGAGTGTCTGAGGTGTACATGGGAGTGTCAGAGGTGTGCCTGGGAGTGTCAGAGGGTGTACCTGGGAGTGTCACGAGGTGTACCTGGAGTGTCTGAGGTGTACCTGGCAGTGTCGAGAGGTGTACCTGGGAGTGTCAGAGGTGTACCTGGGTGTCAGAGGTGTACCTGGGAGTGTCAGAGGTGTACCTGGGAGTGTCAGAGGTGTACTAGAATGAGGGTGTACCTGGGGTGTCAGAGGTGTACCTGGGAGTGTCAGAGTGTACCTGGGAGTGTCAGAGGTGTGCAGGGTGTCGAGGGGTGTACCTGGAGTGTCGGAGGTGTACCTGGGGTGTCAGGTGTACCTGGGAGATGTCAGTGGGTACCTGGGAGTGTCAGAGGTGTACCTGGGGTATCAGAGGTGTACCTGGGAGTGTCGAGAGGTGTACCTGGGAGTGTGAAGCAATACATTAACCCCCGT